>NC_047151.1:5674841-5976011 GCF_009819705.1 Hippoglossus hippoglossus | reverse complement strand
AGTTTCTGGACAAAATATTTAATTCATGTGTTGACTCAGCCACTGCACTTCCTTGCACTCCCCTGTGCTGCGTTGCCTTCTACCTGAGATGTGGATTTTCAGTGAACCTTGTGCTGCGTGATGCCAGTTTGACTTTAGAATGCGTTTTCTCTTTGATGCAGTGCTCTTGGGGACCGTGCGTCTCCGAAAACAGTGGATATTATAATTCACCTTTTACATTTTGCAGGGTTAAAAAAAAAAGACCACACTCTGTGTAATCTGAATCAGAAGGCCATCCATCTCTGTCCAGTAACGTGCCCTCATGAATTATCCCTCTGTGTCTGCTTATTGTGCAATCTCACTAAAATCATTCATTGCATCTCTGGGGGAAGAAATGTAACAATATCGAAAAACAAACAAGAAAGTGAAAGGCTCCACTTCAAATGGGATTTCAGGAAAGATTTGAAGTCTTAGCCAGCTGAATTCCTTGCTGTAAAATTATGCTAATCTCCCTGAGAACACAGAGACTTGATACAAAAAAAATGCATTTCTTTATTTCTCTTTCCTCTCTGTCTTTTAAGGGAGATGAAATACAAGACGGATTCAAATGTGGAGGAAGTTTTCACTGAAATTTGAATAATGGCATCTCAAAGGGCCAATACACACAAAAAAGATGAACTCAGGAGTTGAGCAGAAGGCAGTACCAACGTCTGATTATGGATTTTGGCTGATCTCATCTAAAGTCACAAAGTTGTGTTGGAGTGGCTTTGAAGCTGGTTTCTGTCAAGGCTGAAATATTCACAGAACCATTTCTCTCCAAGCTTCAATTGATTTAAGGCGTCATGGAGAGATTTCAGACAGATCTGTAAAGTGCGTGGGCATCCGTGTCACAATATAGACTGATGCCATGTTGGGAGACTTGGTACTTGGTGCTACATCTGCTCCCCCCCTCACGCTGTGGTATTGAAGAGAAGCCACACCCCGCTGTCAGGAGAGCGCCGTGGATTTTGCCAATGTCAACAGGTGTTTTAAATATCAATTCAAGTGTCTCTTTCAAGCAATTGTTCTGCCACTTTACATAACTAAGCAACTTGAGCATCATTCCCCCCAGCTTCTTCTTCTTCTCCTTCTTCTTCTTCTTCTTCTTTTTTCTCCTGCACCCTCCAAATGCATCCAATCATTATTCTGCCTGTTGTAGTTAATATTAACAACATCGAAGAACATGATGCCTCCTTGCCTTTTACGATAAAGGCGATCATTGTTATTGCGCCCACTTGCAACCTCAATTAAATTTAGAGGCCGTTATGTCCTGGCTTTAAAGAGCCTCTGACTTCCTCCAGGGGCTTAATCCCATAAACCACTGTGACCCACTGACATCATAACTTTAAGCCGCCAGGCAAGGCGATGTCAGACTATCCTCCAGAGGAGGGTGAATGGATGCAGGTCTCTTTGAATTTGTGCGCGCATTTGTGTCTATTGTGTAAAGCCCCAAGCACTTGACACCAAGGTGTTATAATCACACATTATGATTGTAGTTCTATTTATTTTACACCCGAGATGAGATTTAGATTTAGTGTTTGCCCTCCTAGGATGTTTATTAGTGGGTAAAAGCAGGAGGATCTGGAAGCAGTGTTGTTCTCTGAAGCCCTCCCCATTGTTCTGATGTGAGCAGTGGGAGCTGCGATGTGCTGGCGCTGCTGTTTCTCTGTGTTCCAACACGTCTCGTAACAGGTCTGACTGGACAGAAATAAACTTTGCTGTGACAATACAATGCTAAACTGTTGTATAATGCTCTCCGTAGAACAAAAAGATAAAAATGGAAACCACAGGTCAACTTAAATGGCAAAGCTAGAGCAGCAACCTACATTTAGAGTGGATTTAGAAGGAACCTCCATTGTTGCCAGGATATAATTTATCCGTTTGACCTAAGGCTGCAGTTACACTTGACACACGGGTTAATGGAAGTCTTACATGTTTGATTTATGGTATAGCACTGGTTAGCTGCACTGCAACACTTAAGAGCACATGATAATTATGCTTTAATTACAGTATTCACATCTCAGTGATTTCGGTGGATGAGTCAAAGAATGGACAATACATGTAGGATAAAGAGCCACAATGGGAAGGTTTTGTCCATTCTCCTACTAATAAATATAACTTGGTCAATTATTTTCCCAATTAATCAACTTATAACTTAAAAAGTTCACAGAGATATAAGACAAAGTCAAGCAACAAATCTCACATTTGAAAAGGGGTAACTCGAGAAATGACTGAAACAGTCAATATCGAAATAGCTGATTATTCTTTGGTTGTTTCCACCGATATATTCATATCAGTGTCTATCAGGGCTCCTGACTAACCTTTCACTTTGGTTGCCTAACTTTTTCATTTAGGTGCACCCAAAACTTTTCACTGTGCCTTTTCCTGACAGTTCCCATATATATTGGTTATTTCTTGAGGGCTGGGTATTGCCAATGATTTCTCAAATCGACTTGATTCCGATTTACTTTTTGATTCCATTCTATTTCCGATTCGATTCAATATTGATTCAATTAAGAATATTTCATTGTACAATATCAATTTTGCCTTGATATGACAGAAGTTATCAGAGATCTAAAGCTGTAACCTGTGCAAAAAAACCTCTAACTTGGTGCATCCTTAAAAATATTAAGGTAGGCCTGTCATGGCCTGTCCCAGAAATATTGCGATAAATGATATCATATTGTGACACCAATTTATACGACTGATATAATATGATAATAGCATAACCATGCAAGTAGCCTTTCAAAGAGCAAGGAACTTAATCATAAATAATTTTCAGTCTGGCATTTGAATTAGATACCAAAATAATAAAAAACTGAAACCGAAACAATACAAAAAATGGACTCCCTGGTTAGAAAAATTGCTTTTAAATAAGTATTAAACATTTGGCATAGGATAAATGTTACCAGCTCGGTAAACAGGATGGGAAGGTTGTGATTTAGATGAGCTTTTAGGTTTGTATTGTATGAGGGTAGTATTCCAGTGTTTCACCCAGGAGTTTGTGTACGTGTGTGTGTTTGTGTGCTCTTCACATTTCCAATGTCTTTAAGTACGTGTCTCATAAACTCTGGATCAAATCAAACAAACTAAACTTCAGAACTGTTCAAGTCCTAATAACTTGTGATGAGTGTGGTTTTTTATAGTTAAAGTGTAAAGTGAGCGCAGGCCAGCACGTGTGTGGAGGGAGGACACTCTGCTCTGATCCTGAAACAGTGGGGCTAATCATGTATCATTGGCAGTCCGTTGTGGAAACCCTGTATTAACACCTTTTGTTGCCACTGCTGGACATTTACTCCCTCGCTCACTGCCTCTCCTCTCTCATCTCTACTTCACTGTCCGTGTGTCAGTGAGCGTGAGTAAGTGGGGGCGGGGCCAGCCCTGGGCCTGTGTGTGTGAGTGGAAACTCTGCAGAGGAGATAGAAAATAAGTAACAAGACGGGCACTTATTTGAAGAAAAAAACTCTAGGTGTCCAATCGCAGCAAGTGAGGGGTTTTGCAGTAGAGATGGTTGCGTGATGCGTGTACTGCAAATGAAACCTGACCAATCACAGTTCTTGCAGTCACCATGTAGTATCTCCGTAGTTGCTGTAGAACCAATGCATCAGTTAGCTACATGTACTTACAGCAGCTACATGTGTTGGCTCTGTCGTTACAGTGAACATTGACTAGGTCAAGGACTTGGGACCAGGTTATCATCAATGATAAAGCAACACTTTGGTCATAGTTTTTTGCAATTTACAGAATACAGACAACTGAAAAATGGCAAATTATTATTATTATAATTGTACATGATTGGACTAAGCACGCCTATATTGTCTATGAAGTGGAATTGCCACCTCGTGACTGAATGCCACTTCGAACCTGTCAAGGTGCAGGAAATATGCTCACAATTCCAATGGATCAAAGTGTTAAATAAAGGCAGGAACAGTGTTATGACATTGTGATGTCACAGTGACCTTTGGAATAAAAAAATGACATCTCCATCATTTTTCAGTTTGTCAGAAATTTTTGGTCATAATTGAGGGACCTTGACATTTGGTTAAACTTCATATTTTTAGTCCGATTGAAACCTTGTGCCAAATATGAAAAAAGTCCCTTGAGGCATTCCTGAGATATCAAGTTCACGAGAACTGGATGGACAGACAGACAAATGAAAACCATAATGCCTTCGGCCACAACTGCCGCCCATATAGAGGCATTACAAGAAGTCTTGCAATACACTACAGTGCAATGCAATATAGAAGGATGCAAGACTCCACAATACTAAGAGCAGAGGTATTGTGTTATTGTCCACATCAGAGCACCGGATTTTTCTTGTCTTTTCTTTCTATTCTTATCTGCATACAGTGGCTCTTCAGTACTGTAAACAAAAGCTATTTGTGTTAATGAGCTGTCCTACAGGAAAATCCATATTGGAAATTCGGAAACACTTATTTTCTATGACCTTGGTCTGAGACCATTTAATCACATAATCATCCCAAATGAACTGAAGCCATAAAACTGGTTCTTACCTCGGTTTTAGCTTCTCTGTTGACATTGTACATTTTGAAATGAAAGGATCTTCTCTCTTTGAAATGCCCTTTATCTTCTTATCCTAAACCCTCAAATCAGCTTTGAGACAAATACAGTGGATGAAACTTTTGAGTGAGCTTCCCACTCACTCCACCATGTCACCATGTTATAACCAGAAAAAAAAGCAGGATCATTGGATTTGTCATTACAACCATTGCTGATTAAAATCTAGCTTATGTGACTGATATCATGTTCAGGGATGAGGTAATGTATTTAAGATTTATTCAGGTTACCCAACAAACGGCAATGAATAATCCATTACAAGTAATCAAAACAGACGGTGGAAGGTACGATCAGCTCATTGGTGTTGTTCCTTTGTCGTACATCCTTTACCCTGGAAGTTATTGCGAATTTAACACAATTAAAAGGCGACCAAAATGAAATGTCCCTTTGCCTTGAATAAAATTGGGGATATATCTAGGTTTGAACATTATTGGAAACATTTAGGATCATGTAAGTATACAAGTCGGACAAAATACACAACAGAGGTCTATTTATTTTTGTATTCGTCCTGACATTTGATTTGTTTCACATTTCGCGAAAAAAGGACCCAAACGTAAACATACTTCATCAAAATACTGACAGGGAATCCAAATGTAGTTGACCTGTTTGGCATGTTAGGTCAGATATTTATGTATGTGTCCTGTGGTTCCTGTAATATTTAGGCTGTATAACAATGTCACTGACGCACAACCCCAGACCTCAGGACCAGCAAACCAGGGATTATCCCCGGGAACAAAAGACAAAAACACCAACGTGTTTCTGTGATGTTCACAACAAGGGATTAGGTTCCCACTGACAGGATTAAAACAATACCTACAGATTTTTTCTCTGTCCTTCCACACAAACCCATTTTTTATCCTGACCTCGCTTGTTATATTGGGAGATAATGTTTTTCTTTGCTGTCCCTGTGTTTGGAGCTTTTCTCTGCTCTTATCCCACTCCTACTTGTTAATGGTTAACCTGTGTTTTGGTCTTTCCCCTCTTCTGGGAGGATTATGTCAATCCTGCCTAATCCTGAAATTCCACCTTAATACTATGTCTCTGCGGAGCACTGTCATTCATGAAGAAATGGATTTAGACGAAAAAGTAAGAGTTTGTTTTAATGATTTTTCATGTTTTTATTTGAACAGTTATTATATATATATATATATATATAATAACTGTTCAAAGTGCGGCAAAACCCATAAGTCATAATGAAACAGACCAGTGAAGCAGCGAGACTGTGATGAAATTAGAAAATGCATGGTTGTCAGTCTGATAACATTTTCCATTCACTTTCCAAACGGAAACAAGAGAAGAGCGTTTTGTCTGACCGAGGCAATATAATCAACTAAATTCACCAGGCACACTGGAACTAATTGAGTCAATCAAAAACGATTACCTCTAAACCTGGCACTCGAAAGAAATGGTCGGAGAACATCGGTCGAGGAAGAACTCACACTGAGAGCAAATCAAAAATAAAAAAAAGATTTGGCATGGAAGGGCTGTTTGAAATTTGTGCAATAAAGTCAGGCTGGAAATGTATGGATGATGGGACGTCCTTCCTAATTTGTGACATGGACAATAGGATTTAACCAATATGCTGTGAGGAGATTTAAAATGGAAAAAGTGGGGACAAGAGTTGGGCTTATTGTTATTTTCTTACAGTCGGATCCAAATGTAATTGACAACTCAAAGATTGAGTGATAGAGCTACAATCGGTGCAACAGCCGGAGATGATAGCGGGTGTTGACACAGCTGATGTGTGGAGATGAGATGAGCGGGCTGTGACCACACTGATTGGTCTGATGTAATTGGAAATGTTGACAAAAATAAACACTGGAGGGCACAAATCACTCCCAACGCTGGGCCGCCAGGCAAAAGCAATCACACCCGCACAAGTCTCCCACCAATCAACAATCACAATAATCCCCCCCCCCCTTCACCCCACAACCCTCTCCAAACTCGAGCGGAAACCTCCAAACAGAGATGTTTACACACAGATAAGGCCCGCTGACAAAGCCACGCCGAAAACAGGCTCTTTATGCGAGGTTGCGATTATGGTAAAAAAAAAAAAAATCTAACAGCTACCGTAATCAGACGAGATCAACCTCCAAGGCAGGAGTGATCGAACACGGAACGCCCGGGGGCGAAAACAACGGTAATTATCCAATGCAGAGTGCAGTACGGGCTTGTTCCCTGCTGGACAACAGGGTAATGATATGATGAGGGTGTAGTGATTCCGCCATTTAGGAGCAGTTGCAGAGCCGGATGTGTTTTGGTCACGCCCTGAGGGCTGCTCCTGGTTACCTTTTGATTGTAGGGTGGAAGGAAAGTTTTAGCCTGGTACCTTTTTATGTATAACAAGAAAATAAGTTGAATAATGAGACAGTTAAAATCACTCACTTGTCGTGATGCCTGGTAATAGTCTTGTTATCTATTCCATCTGTTCACCACAGTGTCATTCATTTGCCTATTTTTTGACCTTCATATCTATCACTCGCTCCCTCTGACACACAGCATCTCCGGATTGACACTTCTGGTGAGCCGTGGGGGGCGTTCGCTGCTGTCAGACAGACTCTTTCTGACAACTCAGCACTAGTGGGCATGTCCAATCTCTGAGACCCACGGAAGGACGACACCAGCGCGGAGGAGGAGGAGGCACTGAAATGCTCGCTCCTCATTTTTTTGTGTTGCAATTCACTAAAATAATACGGATTTTTTTTTTTACAACCTGTCTTTGTGTGGGTCTCCGTCACTGTGTGTGTGGATACGCGTGTGCGGTGTCTTGTGAACTGCCCCATTACTCTCCTATCATCCCCATCAGCTACTCATGTCTTGCTCTTCTCCCAAATCTTCCTGACCTTCCTCAAATAAACCTATCAGCTGTAATCAAGAGCTATCATGTCCTTTCTCCTACATTCCCTTTGACATATACAGGAAGACTCTCTCTTTCACACACACAAACACACACACACACACACATCAGTGTCAACTTCTCATGCAGGTCTTTTTCTCTCCCTTGTGGACTTTTTAAGGCGGAGGCGGTCTGTGCCAGAGAGCTCAGTGGCATCTGTATCCATTCATGCCCCTGTCACATACTGGGCCACCCACAAATGTCCTTATATAATGACCCCTATTAGAGAAATAAGATATTTCAGTCATCCATCATCTAAAAAGAGAAGTCATGAAACAAATTCCGGTAAGAAAATTAGGTTTTGATCGGGGAGAACTGGAGATGACCTCAATGCTTCAGAGAATCAATTTATTTATTATAATTATGATTACTGATGTTATTATTATTAAAATTAGTATATGCAAGATACAAAACTTCAAATAGCCAGTAACGTAATATATTTTAATCTACATTGTTCATTACAACCAATGTTAATTATGAATCGTTTTTCTCAGACAAGGACATTTAATCTTTGACAGCTCTCACCTAACACCATCAGCACTGACACTGGGACAGTGACACGTGGCCGTGTGACAGGGACACAAGTTACAACTACAGGAGCCAGATGTGGAATAAGTCGAGTCTGGAATAACTTACACATTCGTGAAGATGACACTCAAAGTGCCAGATACGCCAAAATAAACTTTTCACCTGAAAATGGTTATGCATCACTCACTTGTACTTGTCCGATGATTGCTGTGCTGTTCTAAGGAGCCCGCAAAGGGTCACTGCAAACAAAATGTCAGTATTACTTTTGCATTCCCTCGCAATAGGTTTTGCGATATTTCGAAAGTTTTTCGTTCCCATCATGCAACTTCATAATTTCATTATAGGTGCACAAGTGCGCAGTCATCTGTATCCGTGCAGACACTGTCCTGGGTGCTGTCACTCAGACAGCATCCTGCAGATCACCATATTGCGTTATTCTGGAGGGACTTAAAAATTCAACTAGCTGATCCATACTGCAGGATCGTAATGTCTCAGAAGAAAAATATTGGGAGGAAAAGAATCTTGCCGTGACCCTTTGGGAGCTCCATACTGTTTTCTTTTTTTAATTTAGGGGACATTTTCCATTAGCATCGTATCCACCACTAGAATGGCATGTTAGCATGTCTCACCACAGACACCATGGCTACCAAATTGTCTGCTGCTGCAATCACAACAGCACCAGACATCCTGCACACCCGCCGGCAAGCATTGACACAACGCCTACAAAACACCTACGAACACCTACTAACATCTGGCTCTTATGTACAATATGAACTGATACAGCATCTACTTTGACGTCAATTGACAATTGATTAATCAGCTGATTGGCATAGATGTACCAGGGAAACCTGGTTGAGCAAGCCATTTCCTCTTCTTCTTTACTTTGGCAGTCTAGAAACTTATGATCCACATTGAACTTCCAGGCCTTGGCATGTTAAAACCCATGAATGAACTCCTCTACTGGCAATGGGAGAGGAGGTCAAGATGTATACCTGCTAATTTTGGTCTAAAAGATGTATAAGTACGAGTTGAAACTTGAAACTGCTATATTCCTTGTTCATTCTCATTGAAGCTTTGAAGCAGAACAATGTTATTTAGGAAAACCCTAAAGGGAACATTTAAGTTTGAAGGTGAGACATTAAGGGAAAGGTGATCATCTCTGTAATAATTGTATTTAATAATAACTTAGGGTAATAAGAAAAACCCTGCTGCAAAATGCAATACCACTTTTGTTCTTGCTCTTTCCGTCTTTTGCATACGCACACACACTCACACACATTTACATGGACTGTATCTCCCAAGAGCACTCTGCTCTCTGCTCCCCCTCAGTCCCACGGCTAGATTATCATAGACAAAAAGAGAGCGAGCAAGAGACGGGGAGAGGGAGCAGAGGGAGCTCGGTTTTTTGTCAGTGGGTCACACGGTGGTGGCATGGTTAACTAGCTAATATGATTAAATTTAGCAGAGGCACAAGTCACATTGTCAGCCCACATCAAAGTCTGCCGGCTACTGCGAGAGCAAAACGAGGCCCTCTGTGAAAAGCGAGAGAGACGGGAGCGAGAGGAGCAGCCGAGGAAAAGGGAGATGTTTAAAACATAAAACAGAAGCAGAACGGGAGGAAAAAGATGAGGCAATAATGAGGCAAGAGAGGAGGAAGGAGTGTTTGCTTAACCCATCAAGTGAACTGCATGACCTGGGAAGAAGCAGTTAACAGTGAATCCCTGTCTGTTTTCATCTGTGCACAAATGAAGGGCCATTGACAAATACTTATGGTGTCAACCAGCGCTCTGACCTTGTGGTTTGATTATCTGCCTTGAGACTGAGAGTTTGTGAGCTCACTTCTCAGATGGTTTATCGCATGGCATGAAACATCTAAATTGCTTTTAGAGTGGAGCACTCCAATTGACCCGTGTTCTGCCTGGCCTCAGAAGCACACAGGACAGTAAATAGATACGTAGCACAAACACTGGATATAAGACGTAGAAATGTAAATGATCAAAATGGCGGCTTTCAGTTTTTCTGCATAATAAACATTGGTGTGCATTTCTCCTTTCTTTGAAACATTTGATTGGTTTTAAAACTAATTATCTTATTTCCTGAATTGTTTGTAATGTAAAGCCCTAATTCTTCCTTTTCAACTGACACAGAAACGTTTATCATTTGTTAGAGGAGTTATCGGTTTTCCATGTAGATACCAGGTTCATCAATGAAATACAATGGAGAATCGCACTGCTATCATTTCCATGTTGGTCTTGTTTGGAGTTTCATTGCAGCCAACTAACCCCATTGAGAAAGAACTACAACAAAAAGGACTTTTTTTTTCAAGACCCTCTGGAAATCCGTGAACTACATTGTTTTAGTGGGTAAATGGTTGTTGAGAATTGGACTAGTGGCTACTCTTCCACCTGCTTAACTTACATACAGTGCAAAGGGCTAGAACAACTAAAGTATCTGGGTCCAAAGCTCCCAAACCTATTTCTGATTATTTGATCAGATTTGATATTTGGGATGGTTGTGATAAGCAAGTGCCAAAGTGAAGTCTTTTATTATTACTGAAAATGTGGTCTGCTGATGTTAAACAAATTACATAACAAATATATTTACTTCATTCATGATCATGCACACTTGAGCTAGCTGAATTTTTCTCAAGTGGGCAAAGCTAGCAGCACCTGTTCTGCCACACTGCACCCTGTCATGTTCTGAAATCTACAGCATAACCCAATGAATTTGTCTATTATCTAATAAAAATATATATCTTAAGCATGTTCACGTTCGCACGCACACACACACACACTACCCAAGCTCTCGCCCATGTTCCCACTGATCTTGTCTCACGAGAACTTGCGAGTATTGCAAGAACGATTGCGATAGCTGCATCACAAATTCTCGCTGATCTTGTCTTGCGCCCCTTGAGCAAGCGCATAGAGGCGAAAGCTTGTGCTGTGTGAGTGCGTTGAATTTGAATGTCGGGGCTTGTGGACACTTGGATGACACCACAGGAGCAGTACGGAGGATTTTTTGTTTTTAAGTTTTCTTTCTGTTGTTTTTTTACATCTGAAGAAGTGCTCACCAGTAACTTCAATTGTATCGGATTTGGCTGCAACACTGTTTACCCCTGAAACTCCAAAAGTGTTTTGTGGACTTAGACACTTTCACCCACCCCTACATCGGCATAATGTTGAGTAGATAGAGTGAATTTTCATTTTAGTGTGAACTATCCCTTGTCACAGAGAAGACGCCACACATGCATCCTACGGCCATTACATATGGATGTAAATCAAATACACATTCCTGCCAATGGTCTCACACTGTTCCAGTAAAACGTGGAGGAAATCTGACCAAAGCTGACAGCAAACTGCTTGCTAGAAAATATGGATGTAAAAAATGCACAAACCACAAAGATCAGCATCTTGAGTGTTTAAAATCAGTAATGAAATGCCTAGAAAGCATTAATATAATAAATATAATATTAATGTAACTTTTGTTCATTTACTCAGGACACCGTCAAAGCAATACATTTATTCATGTTACTTCTTGGGAGATCCGTGTTTCTTAGTGTTTCCAGCTATTGAGGTGTCGGTGCTACCTTTAACTTATCACACAGGTTTGAAATATGAAACAAAAATACACCGATTTAGCTACCAATGGTGTTTGTGTGGATTCTTCGGTAAACCAAACCAAACATTTTAATTGGTTATCTAATGCACCAGCATCAAAAGGCATTTCCTCTCTTGGCGTACCTCGTGGCCCCAAATCCATACAGACACTTGCAGTTGCCTAACAATATATTTAAATGTGGCTTGAGCTGCGAAAAGGTCTCTGCCTGGAGCAGCTTGAATAATGTTGAATTATTACGGCGGGGCACCCCTGAAATTCACAATGAGCACTGTCGTTAATGCAAGGTAAAAACTGATTTGTCAAAACGCCATCTTTAATGTCAGCCGTCTAATTTGGTTTCAGAATTGTTCGGATGACGGCAGCGCACGCTCGCGCCTCCTTGATTTTACCTTGGATAGCACGTTTAGGCATACAGATTACTCCCATGAGCTAAATCCTGGGATAAGAGTGAATAATAATTATCAGCTGCCCCATGAATATAACAACACTGCACATTCTCACACACACACACACACACACGCACACACAGTCCCCTGGTGCTTGATGACAAACCATGGGGATTTTGAACCCTGCAAAAATGAAAAGGGTTGGAGTCGATACAAAACGCTATTATACTGATACGTTTTATCTCGGCTGAAAATGTGAAAGCGATCTGATCCATCTCTCCAACATGAAAATGATTTTCAGGAAATCGAGACAAAAGGGAAAGAAAAGAACAGGATTTCTTTCTATCAACAGGTTCCCAGACAAATTGGACATAAGCCACGAAACAATGCCATCGTTTGTTCTTCCTAATTTAAAGTGGCGGTGTATTTACAGTATTTGTTCACTGCCTGCAAGGTTCTCCTCTGACATTACTTCAGTGAGACAGGCTTTTTGTTCATGGCTCATTATCACGCTCCTGAGATTGCCAGCAATTGACATTAATGATATCTAAAACTGTCTGTAAGCTGTTTGGCTGTACTTATTGTGCAGTCTGAGAGCTACAGTGTGTCAGTGGTGAATTCTACCTTGACTAAAACGTGTGCACTGACTGCTAGCTGAGCAGTCTGCTCTGGATATGCACTTTTAAATGCATTCATTAATTTTAAAGGGTCTTAGCTGGGAGGCTCATTTGTTGATGTTTTGCTATTAGTGTTGTGTTCCTGCTGATTCTGTTCTTGAGCCAATTTAGGCTGCGGAGACACAAATCCATGCTAAACTGCTTATTGATATTCAAAACAGTGGTTCACATTATAACTTAACAGTAGAACCGTACCGAATCCTGATATTAAGTGTATTTGCTTTCTATTGATGGAAGGGTTCAGGTGTCACGAATAATTTGAAATTTGGGGAAATAGGCTGGTTTCTTCCTTGCCAAGAGTAACAAAAGGACCATGCATGTCTGTGACTCACAATAACAATACAGCTAGCAGCAAGCTGGCTGTAGTGTTACTGCAGTGTCATAGTTGTCTTGGCTCTGTCCAAAGGTAACAATACGAGACTAGCAGCACCTCTATAACTAACTCATTAACAGGTTATAATGCATTTGTCTGATCCTGAAGACAAGACCCCGCTCAGACCTGATAAACATCCATCCTGAATGATCTGATCACATGTTGACAGCGCTAATATCAGGTCTGAAAACACATTCCGGGGAGGTCTGGAATGCATGTGGCTAGATTCTTTCTGCAACTGGAACACAAACACGTCCTGGTCCACTCGGGACCGCCTACTCAGCAGACACCGCCTACTCAGCAGACACTCAAAGTACTCTTTACTCTTCTCAGAGTTCATATGTTTGATTGTTTGGGGCCACTGCCACAATATCAACACTGACCACAACATAATAAAACATTTTTTTAATTGTAAAAAATCGTACTCCATAGTAGAGCTGCAGGCAGCCTATTGATTCATTCAGCTCCTCCTAAATCAGTTCACTCAACAACAGCAAACAAACACATTGCCACATCTGTTTACCATGTATTTGCATAAAGAGCCGTAAAGTGAGATCCAATCACAAGTGGTCACAGGAGACACATCAAGGACACATGTTAATACCAGGTGTGAACACAGACACCTACAGCTTGTGATTGGATTTCTCAGAATGGACGTAAACACAAGGGGCATACTAAAAGTTTGCGTGCGCAAAAAAGCAAAAAAAATGGCGTACGCAAAAAAAATCCAATTTATAAAACCATGTGCACACACACCTGAATCGCAATGATCCCTTTGTAAATCACAGCAGTGCCTGTGCATCCATCACGCATTACGCATGTGTCACTGCAGTATTTATGGTTACAACAGGCAGACGGATGACTTCACACCTATAGATCAAGACAATCAGTGGTGTCCTAACCTCCACTCTGGGATATTGTTTGGAAATGGATGTGGGAAGGTGAACACAGTTTATTTTTTCTAAGTGGTCTCCAATGCGCTCTGTTCGCTCTGTACATCACTCATGTTCACTGCAGTGACTTTACACTCACCCGAAGAAGATAATAAAGAAAAACAAATGGCTTTTTTTCTTTTACAATTGAAAAGTTGTTATTGATCTGTTTCAATTCACTGCCTCATGTCTGCATCGCACCTTTCCTGTCTCCAAAAATGTTGGTACACATAATAGCAATATTTATGAGAGGGGTCATGTGTCAGTGTAATAGCAATATCACTGTGATCTTACTGGTTCACTGGTAAAGTGTCACGGCTCTCATGTAAAGTTACTACATGCTAACAAAGTACAATTTCTCTCTCACAATCTCGGCCCCTCTTCAAAAAAGGACCCCCAACAATATCAGTAACTCTCAGAGTTGTACAAGTGTAGCCTTCATAAGCTACTGGACCTGCTTGTGTGTCTTTCCTTTCCTCTCTCCAAGAGGCTTCTTCAAAACTGAATATATATAAAAACAAAAAAAGTGCCAGAACTTTATGTTGAGCTAAGCAGATCCTCAACTCCACAAACAATGAGTCCACTCTCACCTTTCCTGCTTTTGGTGTTTCTTGGACTTGCCAGGTCGTCTATGATCATGCTTCACACTCAGCCCCTATCCACCCCCTCTGTACCCATCTATTTGCCCTCTGTCCCCTCGTGTACACTTGGTGCGACCTCCTCTCCCAGCACAGAGTGAAGGGCACAGAGGGCTGCCAGTCTGGTCCTCATTATAACAATATGTGTGATACCTTTTACAGTTGTCAGAGTGAGGGGGTAAATCTGGCCGCACTGCCCCCTCTGGCACGAGGGCTGTCACATCAATGACCAGTGCGTCTTTCTGATTTGCTGTCGCCCATGGTTACATACTGATTCTAATTTGTGTCCAGGCCCTGTGCACTAAGATAATTAAAAACACCACTTTTACAAGTTGGATGACTCTAAAAGGTTTTTTTTTTATTATTACATAGCATGCTATGTTTTTCAACCTTCTGTTTTTTGATTTGGTTGACAGGTATCCCAGTTTTGACAAGTACCCACCCCGGGATGTGACACGATGATGTTTCCGACGGGAGAAAATGCAGAGAAAAGGGACTTTAATATTATTATTATTATTTTTTAATCTTTGGAGATAATTACAGTGTTTACCGGTAAACTGTCAAATCGTATACCTGACATTTCAAGGCGTCAGTCAGTTTGGGGACTCTTAACAGTTGGGGAATCGTATTATTGTTTGCGGCAAGCCTCACTGATTATGAAATCACAGAGGATTATAGAAAAGTGTTCATTAGAATGTCAGTAAATGTTAATTGCATCCAGTGGGAAGAGATATATTGGATGGAGACAAAAAATACAATAAATGTAGTCCATAAAACAATGACATACACCTCCTGCCAGAGCTCATAACCAACACTGTATATCAATTTATTGATCCATCGATAGCCCAATCCACATGCTGCTTCACTTTACTAGATTGTACATCACACACACAAGGTATCAGGCAGGTGCACAGGAGCACATACACACGTTTTATATCTCTTGTGCACACAAACACATGCGCACACACACACACACACACACACTCATACACAGATGGATTGACTAACATATTTCACCAGGAGAGGGTAAAAATGCTCTATAACAGAAATGTCAAGGTGTTTTAAGGAAGAAATATGCTTTGGCACACAACGGCAATTGATGAAATGTGACCTTGAGTTCCTCTTTTTCCATTTTTGTTGCATCACAATAATGAATGGTGCTGGGTCAGGAGAGGGGAAAAAAAAGAGGAAAAGTTAAATCGAGGAACCATGAGGAGCTATTTTTATGGTTATTACAATCAGTTGTCGGGGATTGGAATAAAAAATGAGTTTTAAATGCGAGACTGTATGCATGATTCACTGGATAACACTGAGCAGCATCTAATAACTAACACAGATCATTCTCTGTTTATAATAACTCTTACTAATTACTTTTTAGGATCGATCAAGCCTGTGAATTGAATGGAAGTGTTCCTTTAGCACAATTTATAGGGAGAAAAGGGTGTGTGCGATTATGTATGTGTGCGTCTAGTGCTGGAAATTACAAATGTGTCAGTTCATTTGGCCAATGCACATAGCAACGGACCTATCCAGGGACGTTTCAAAGAGTGACATGAGAGAAAAGTGGAGTTAATTTCATGCGGAGGGAAATCTTACATTTAAAGGTACATTTTTCATAATAGATAATATTAATATATAATATATAATACTAACCCTAACCCTAACATATTTAAATGGCACCGGTTTGCCACGACCACTTGTACATCAATACATATGTGACAGTGCCCTCGCTAACACCATAGATTGAATGAATTCTGTGGAAAATGGTGCTTATAATGTTTGGTTTCATGTATAGTATTTTCTGCTTTTGCTTCATAACCCAAGGGATCACATATGCACTGTGTAAATAATATGTGTACTTATCTTTGTTTGTCGCTTATGTGACATTTGGCAATGATGACGATAAGTGAAAATGCAGTAATATATAATGTACCATGGTGGGAAATATTTTACTAGAACACACCACTTGGCTTTATCTTGTCCTAGAGAGCAGGCCCCTAATGTAGGACCAATTCCCAACTATTACCACTGAAGTCAATAAATCCTCAAAGTCACAAACACTTCTCTTTTAAGTCTGTGATATCCATTATCTAGATGCAGCATTTGAAGTGTCACTTCCTCTCCTCTAGTGATGTGTCTGTACACAATGTACCAAAGGATCTCAAAGGAATGTTGTAATTTTGACAATCCCGTCTCCAACTAATCATGTAAACATACTTTTAATCTACAAACTTAAATACATGATGCCACCTGGAGCATGTTTTCTCTAAGGGTCATGAGTAATGATTAATGTATTCACCATGTCTCAAAATATTGGCACTCGTTTGAAACAATGATTAAACATTCACTGGATACATATTTTATTTATTTGCCCAACAATATCCATTTGTGGAGGACTAAACCCACAGGCTAGTTTTTATGGTTATATTTAGAGCATCCACAGCACTTGGTTGAGGTTGGGGTTATGGTCAATGATGATTTCAAGTACAACACAACACAGTGGCATGAATTTAAATTTAATCGAACCAATGTCTTTTCCTAAGTCCTTTGCTGCCTAACTAACTAAGCACAAGATTACGATGGAGTCATAAATTCCATAAATGCAGCTCTTCTGCACTAGAAAAACCTTTTCAGGGAACATAAATCAGGCAGCAATTATGTTTCCCCTTAAAGCTGTAAACTGTAAAAACAAATAAGCAGTATATAAACACATTTCTAGGAGACAGGGTTGGCTTTATTAATATTTGAGCTGTGAAAGCAATGATACATATAATAGTCGACAACAAAGCAACAATTGCTTGAATCATGATTAATGCATTGCCCACAAAACACTGAAGATTAATATAAAATAATCGAGCAATTTATCTTCTGCTTGACAAATGCCGTTCTAACAGTTGTTGGGACCTCACCATAAGCACACCAACAACAGCCTACATAAAGACCAAAAGCCTACAAATGGTCAAACAATGAAAGGACAGAAATGTGACAGTTTCCCATCAGGCTTTGCCTTCCACACCCGAGTATGGAGTTCTGTTTTAATCCAAACTCTGGTGTCCCATTGGACGAGAGCTGAGGGACCCCGGTGGAGATTCTTGAGATGCGACCATGGCATCACTGGGACTATAAAGCTCAGTGCACGATCTCACACCCTGCCTTCCCACTGCGACACAAGTTGCTATAGGAACTAGGCAAGGGTCCCCACTTGCTGGCAAACTTCTTTTCTTTTCATTTTGCAATCCTAAAAATATTGCACAAGTAGAGATCTTCTATGTATCTCTCTTTCGCAGTTTACCTCTGCTGCCACATAGAGGACCAGCTCGTCAGTACTTAAGTGAAATAACGGCATGGCCACCATTTGCGCCTCAGGAGACAGTATATTTTGACATATCACCCAATTGTAATCGGGCCCAATAGAAACCAGATGTAAAAAAACTCCCAAGAGGAGTATTTACACTTCATGGTGTTTCTGAAAAATAAAGCCTATATATCATTTATTTTTCCAGTAACATTTTCTATGCCCCGTCTTTTGACAATCTTTATCAGTGTTCTCATTTGTCCCTTCCTTTACCATCCTCCCTCTCTATTTTACTGTCGGCGGCATATCTCCACTATCAGTTACACTGACACATGACCCCCCCTCATCTACTTATCTTTTTTGTTTGACCTCTATTCCTCAGTTTACCCTGTCTGTCACTTATCTCTGGTTTTCAGTCTCATCTATGTACCTCTATCCCAATAACTCCATTAGAGGCCTTACCCATCATTCTCCTTTCCCCAGAATCAACACGCTCCTCCATGACCTGCATGTCTACCTGTTTGCACATATAGCTTCCCGGTTCCATCCCCTCCTCAGTGCATCCAGTCCCTCCCCTCTTTTCTCTCCAATCTCCCTTCCCCTCGGGACCAGGGCCCTACCTCATGAAAGAGTCATCAGCGGTGCATAGCTCTTAATAACAGCTAATCTGTTTAAGCAGCTGCTAAAAAGGTCATGGCATCGAGCTAGCGAGGGACGGAGGGAGGGAGAAGGAATGGTGCAGAATAGAGGATTCAGAAGAAAGAATAAGAGGCCTCAAGAAGAGACAAAGAGGCATGGGGAGCGGGGGCGCAGCTGGAGTAACTGCTCAGTATACCGGACATATTGTGTCCAGCATGTTCTCATAAAAAGTTACAGAAACAGAAATTAAGCATTATGGTGGTGCACAAGATAACAGAATGTGTTCAAAGTGGTACTCTCTGGTGCAAGATCTTTACTGAAGTCTGCTGAATCCAGCGTCGGTTCAATGAGAAAGTGATTTGTGAACACTCACAGCCATCAGATCCTATTATGGCCCCTGCAAATTCTCTCATAATGACTGTAAGGAGACATCCAATGGTAAAATCAATCATAGATCTATGCACTTATTGAGAAGCCATCACAGACAGAGAGCGGAGTGAGGGGAGGGGATCAATATGATATTGCAACAGTGAAACACACACATTGTACGGGAAGATGGCAGAGGGCTGCTCAGTAGGTCAGTCAAATGGCAAAAGCTGGAGGGGAACAGTGGTGGAGCTATTGATGAGATGTACATTTACTGTGGTAACAGGCTCCATCGATATGCCCCAAAAATAAGAGGCTGAACGTGTGTAGTTTGATCGCTTGCCTGCACACGCTGTTGCATATCATTGGCAGTGATGCACAGGCACACGCAAGGATTAAAAGGTTACCAGTTGAACAGTAAATCTATAGACTGTCAAAAAAATGTACAAAGTCTGTGGGTACAGAAAGTGAAGCCAATGCGGAAGTGCCTGGAACCTGTATTTTCTCGAATGACCAGCAGAGGGCGACTCCAGTAGTTGCAAAAGAAGTCAGGTTATACAAGTCTTTGATCTTGTTTCTCAATTGATTTATAACATTTGTTTGTTGTTCACCCGTTTACTTCCTGAGGGGTAATTCCTTGCATCGTTGTCAATTTGTTTTGTTTTAAAGAAAACATGGTGGAAGGCAGTGACGGATATTTCTCAACCTTATGAGCGAAATAAGTCAGAAGTCGAAAGGGAGCAACCCTTTGAATTCAAGGCGAGTTAACTTAAAGCCTAGTGCACGGTGTGGACACCTCTGAATGTCAAAACTACTACATGTTGTTGTATGTTGTGTGTGTCAAATATTTGCAGACTATCTGCTCAATACACATGATAACACGATACATAGTTCAGTTACCCAACCAAGTGATTTTGTTCTCCTAAAATCCTGAAGTTGTCATATTAGTTGTGAAAGTGTTCCAGCGGGAAAAAACAACACAGAACCATACAAGATTTATGTAAATTGTTGTGCTCATTGCAATTACTGTCAATGTCTCCTTAAGCTTCATTTGTATTTATGCAAAATGTGCATGGGGACATTACATATACAATGCAACACAGGCACACCCATGGCCTCCATTTAGGTGGGTGGATGTACATTGTACATGTATTTCTGCTCATTTGAGTGCATGCATATGTATGTGTTTGTGTGTGACATAACAACAATAATAATATATTTGAGATTCCCTTGTTGCTGAATGCCAACCCAGAAATGCTACTGGTCCCATGTCCTCATCTACAGCGACACAGACACTCAAGCTGGCATTTAACTTAAAGACCTCACAGCAGCCCTTTCATGTTACATTCCACCTAAAGCATAGTTGGTTAACCCTACTTTACCGTCACTATCCATTACCTCACTCCAGACCTCATTCCAACCTGGACACTGGAATCAAACAGCCTGGAAATGCCAATCAATGACGATCAATCAGCTCACAACATCAGAATTTCTTTGACAATGTTCTGGAAGAGTGGTTGATCAATAAGAAAGACCTGGTTTCAGCTAGCTGGATGCGTTCATGTGAGGGGCATGAAGATCTGAACAGGCTGACACCTGTACTCTCTGTGTACCTCTCACTCACACTGAGAACTGCACGCTCTCATGCACAATATGACTACTCTGTACATGACTACTCTGTACATGACTACTCTGTACATGACTACTCTGTACATGACTACTCTGTACATGACTACTCTGTACACAACCTTGTTGTCCTCAAACATGGCTCTAATGATATCAATTGAGGCAAATCTGAATTCAGCTTCCACTGGAACCGTGCAAGGCTTTATACTACTTTATTCACATATACAGACTTACCCTTAGATACATAGTATCTGTATATTATAATAATATATATATTATATTATTATGATATCATTATTATAATAAACATAATGTTTATTATGATTTGGCGCGATACAAATAAAATTGAATTGAAATTGAATTGAATGGAATGGTTGAAGTTGAAATGTTCGAGTTGGAAAATTAGTATTTGTGTATGCATTTCATGTTAAATTATAGTTTATTTTTTCTCAAGCATGCAATTTAGTTCAATTTTGATTTGAGCGTGGAACACAATAGTACTTTAAATCTGTTTTCCTATGAATTACCTTGACTTTGGTCAGGTAATTTAGCCTAAATGTCCTCTGATAGCGTCCTCCTAGGTGCGTTCACTTCCGGTAGTGGACATTTAGGCTTGATACACGGTGTAAATGACCTTGTTTCGAGACACTTGGATGACGCCACACGAGCAGCATGGAGGCATTCGTGTTTTTTATTTTATTTTATTATGTCTGAAGAAGAGGCCGCCTGGGCCAAAACACTGTTTACCACTGAAACTCCTAAAGTGTTTTGTGGATTCCAACACTTCACCCAACCCATCATCAGCATAGTGGTGAGTAGATAATGAGTGAATTTTTTATTTTTCAGTGTACTATCCCTTTAACAAACAGTATAAAACTGAAAAGCTAGAGTTTAGGTTGGTGTTAGAAACAAGATGGTGCGAGATATCATAGATTATTTCACAGGCTCAACTTTGCAAGCATAGCTCAGATATACGGGGGGCGCACACACACATTAAGTCCAATCACACAACCTTTTTGAAATTCTTAGGAGCAGGTGGACTTCCCACTTCCCAACACAAAACTAAAAGACAAAAAGCCACTTCAGAATTCAACGACTTCTAGCACCCCATGGGACTTAGCGGATTAGTTAGGAGTGAGGGAGCGAGAAGAGAGAAAAACTCAAGAGTGAAAGACATAAAGAGGAAAGTAAGAGAGAGAGAGAGAGAGAGAGAGAGAGAGGGAGAGATTGGCTTCCTCTTTCTATTCCCATTGTGGGCCATGGGCCGTGCCAACTGAATAGCTATGCTAATAGGCAGCTGAAAGTACGAAGAGATAACACAAAACCCACTTGACTTCCTGACACCTACTTGAGTGGGGCCACAGTGTTTTCCATGGCTAGTTGTTATTCATGGCGCCTGAAAGTAGCCTGTCTCTCAGCCTTAGGGTGGACGGTTTTCGTCTTTGGAGGAAAATAGTGGGGCACGGAGCAGGTTCTCCTCTTTGTGGGTTACCATTACAATTGGCGGCTTATATATTAATTATCATTTAAATGCTTGTAGGACTGGAGAGGGTCTTTTTGAAGGTGGGAGTGCAGATTAGGGTCTTACTGTTGGTATGGAGGTTCAACCTGATCTGCGGGAAGAGGTCAGTAGTGGGTGAGATGTAATCATCTGTAGCAGCTGCAGGGTCTGGACCAGCAGCAGAGTCCCTCTGGGCTTTCCACATGGCCATGGACAGCAGTTTTCTATGGAGGTCACGGAGAACATCACTCAAGATTCACTGCAACCATGTAGATCTGCAGAGATGACATTTTGAAATAAAAAAGAAGGTACAGAAGAAAACCTCGACTGCGTTCGTAAAGTGAAGACTCCAACATGGTGGCCAATGGAAATGGCTATTTTTAAATGCTAACTCAACCTCTAACAAGGATTTCAAGAGTAGCAAACCCTGCACTCCAGACACACAAACATGCATACACCCAGATAAACAACTACTAATGCACTGGGAGCTGTTACCATGGTGAAAAATATTTTCCATGACATTTCGAAGGGGACAAAATGTTCTTCAGAGTCTATTCATAGTGAGTAATCTTTCTTCTTTTTTTCCTGTAGCTCCTTCTTTCAAATTTGATTAGTTTTCAATGAAAGCGGTGGAAATACTTTTGATTTCGTATTTCTGTGTGACTTGCATCAGAAGATCGCAGAGGTCACATCATGATGTTTTCCATTATGTGTCCAGCAGTGGCATCATGTGCCTCATCCACATTTAAATGAACTTCCCAAAACCTGCCATAAATTTGGTCTAAAAAAAAAAATACCCATCTTCAGAATCCAGGATGTTATTTTTAATGAGAAAGGGTTTTGATACATAGCAGAAGAGGTAATCCTCATGTGAACATGGCGGATAGACAGCAAAGAGAGTGGCATGGCGCGAACACTTGAATTGATTAAAGGGATGTGATGGTTCCTGATTAAAGGGTAAGTTTTGCCCCATATCTTTTGGGCTATGACAGCTTAAGATGGCAGCTCACTGCCATGGAGGGAAACTCACACCCATCACAGGGAGAAGTAATGAGAAGAGCCCCTTTCTTGGCACCGACTGAGGCTGGTGGAAATAGATTTCTTTTCAGCCTCACAAGTCAGACAGTACGGTCGTGTTTGATCAACATTCAAACAGCTTCCTCCTTCTTCACACATTAGGCTTGAATCAATGATTGGTGTCACACAGTTTCTTTTTTAAACTGCAGAGAGGAGAGAAAGAAAAGTACACAAGTGTTTAAATTCCATGTGGCCAGGTTTGGAGAGCTCTCATTTGGCACGGAGTCACTTAAATGTTATTTCAATTTTGTGTTTTTCAGTGACAGTATTTCATTTCTTCTGGGTATCCTGTTCAAAAGCCCCCATGTGAATGAAAGACATTGCAACCAAAGCATGAGATCTCTCAGCTAAAGAAGAATGACTTAAATGCTATTGCTCTTTAAGTCACAGATTGTGTTGCCGTTTCGCCCTCAATCACAGCAGCACTTTGATGCTGTTCACAACTCACTCAAAGACAATGAAAAAAAAAGAATTCCAACTCACTCATTAAAGTCTTTCCGCATTTCAAATTCCTTCCTTCGTTTCAGTATTTGAGTACAAAACCCACTTTTGTTCTATGTTCATGTGTAAATTGCGCCGATAATTACTGGGCTGAAATCTGTGTCTAGGAGCATAAAGCAAGCTCTCGTCATCATTGTATAATGGAGGCAATTTGCATCTGCTTTCACTGAAGCTGCTGTGGTGAGCCACTGAGAATCAAAGGTTGATTAATGCGTCTGACCACAATTTATTAGCAGCTGTTCGGTAGGCTTTTGATAGTGTGTGTGTGTGTGTGTGTGTGTGTGTGTGCGTATTTATATCTTTGTAAGGATTTTGAGCACAAACCTTACGAATTGAGGACATTTTGGCCGCCTCCTCACTTTTTCAGAGGGCAGTTTGAATGTTAAGACTTGCTTTTAGGGTAAGGCAGTGTTTCACATTCATTATTTAGACTGACCCAGCCCCCCATATTCAAATGCGTCCCCCCACATTGTCGTAAAGAATTAAAAAATGTTTTGCATTTCTTATAGTCACATAAGAGGCCTCTTACTTGAGGTGTTGTTCCATTACTGCATTGTATAGCTGTATGCAGTGCTATTTGCAGCATGCTCGCTCGTGCACTTGAGCTGTCATCCATAAAATTGTTGCCATCCACGCAGACGGTCAGAATTCATTGTTTCAGCTGCAGCTGTGCGTGTATCGGCAGGTGGCATGCAATGTAGTTCTCTCTCTCTCATGTCAGAACTCTTTCACTCTTTTGCCTTAGGAATCTGTTGCTTGTGAGAGCAACCATCATGTGCGCACACATGCCTTAGATTGAATGAATTTTGTGGGAAACGCTGGCTTAGGTGACTGTTAGGGTAAGGGTCAGGGTTAGGCATTTAGTTACGATGGTTAAGGTTGAGGTAAGGGGCTATAGGGAATACATTGTGCCAATGACTGTCTTCACTAGGATAGAAATACAAGAACATGTGTGTATGCGTGCGTGCGTCAAGAGTGCGAGAGAGAAAGGCAGAGAGAAAGAGAAAGAAAGAGAGACAGTATGAAGCCCTGTTCACACTTAGCTTCATCACATATGTAGCGTGGTGTGAATGCCAAGTTCATGACTGACTTCCCAGACCTAATTTGGTTATGTCAAACAACTTGAACTAGTTTTAAAGGTCACATTCATGAATGGATTGAACTTTGATTACGAAAACCTTAATTTGACATGACAGCTCTCCCCCAAAAAATGAAACAACCAATCTGAATACAATCTCCCTGCAACACAACAAACACCTAGCAAGTACAGATTGTAGTCGGCCTCAAGCTCTAACACTGAATCCACTGCAACTGAAAAATCTGTCTACAAGAGATGACCCCACTGGTTCTGATGCGCTCATTGATGCAATCAGTGCCCTTAAATAAATGTAAACTAGCTTCTGGAAAATAAGGAGTAAAATGAAGTAGGCTAGACAAAATTTCATGTTGGATAAATTCAATCAACATTTCACAATTAACTAATCTCAATTTTAGTTTGCAGCTACAAGTTGTGAACATTAATTAGGCTGCCACTAAAAACTACAGTGTGTCCGTCTTCTCGGCCAAAGGTGACTACAGATCTTAGAGTGGTTATATCTAACTTAAGTTTTCTTGCAAGCTAGAATCAGCAGGGACAAATGCATCAGACTGAATTTTAGACTGGATGTGGATTAAGATGAACAAAAAAAAGCACGATTTCAGCCAGTTTTTGACCCAATTGCTGAGACGCATGATTGATTTTAGAGTCAGACCAATTTTCCGCTTTGCCGTGCGTCGTTTGTTATGCAGTCTACTGGGGGTAGCGAGCGGTGATCAGATGATCCAACAAGACCTGCATTCACTCTCAAATGTGCGCAACTAAGTGACGGGTTCACACAGACTGCAGGTGTTGAACCTTACCTGCCTGCTTAACCATTGATTTGTGAAGAACTGCAGTTTGAAATTTTGGCCAGCGCCATCTTGGAGTTTTAACATCCGAGTAACCAAATTTGGAGGAGCAGGGGGTAAGCCTGACAGAGCTCGAGAACTCCTGCACCCATTGGACAGTATTAGCTGGGTTAGCTGTCACCCACACAGTATACACACCCCAATGCATACCACGGTCTATAGTGGATTTTACTCTAAATGGGATCATGCTGTACTGAAGTTCTCAAACTAAAGCAATTGAGAACATGACCTACTAGAGTAGAGTCATTTTCTCAGACTTCTTAAGAGACAGCTTCATTTTAAAACCAGTGGAGTCGCCCTCTGCTGGTCAGTTGGGATAATTCAGGTTTCAGGCACTTCAGCATTGGATTCACTTTCCAGGCGCAAAATAATTTTTATATACAGTCAATAGGTCGGCCACCCTTGATGGTAAAAACTTTATGGAGGTTTTGACGGCCCACTGATGTGATTTTCTTTAGGATGTTTTTTTCATGTTCTGCAGTAGAACAATTCAAAGCCTTCTGGGTATTTTTGAGAAGCACAGGTTGTTTGTAGTGCAGATCACTTGGGATTTCAGAGTGAGTGGAAAATTAGAGGAATCAAAAAGAAATGAACCGTTGATTACTTATTGGGTTGTCACTACAAACTGCCTTGTTGCACTGCATGTTTTCATTACCGATGCTAATGTCTGCATTACAATCCTCCACATATAAAATAAAAAAAAACAATCTCATTTTGTTTTAGATCTGACAATGTATTTCAACATAAGAAATCTTAATTTAATTTAGCCTCTTGCTCCTTTGCTGCCAATTGAAAGCTATAGATTCTTTTTTAGGTGAGCATGACAAATGAAGCAATTTTTTATGTTGTTACAGTGACAGGGGCGATGCGGAGGCTCTTCAATTTGACCATCTATCACACAATCTCTGACAGAGAGTAAATCAGTCAGAGGGATGACTGGAAAGGTATTTGCTACGTGGCTTTACTTTTCCTTCTAAATGCCATTTTAAAACATCCATTAAGTCCTAACATCAGTACGGCTCGTAGAGAAAAATACAAATGTTCACCTGACCCATAGTGAGGGAGATGCACGGTCACAGAGAAATGGAGGAAGGAATAGAGAGCGGGGGAAGAGAGGTGGGAGCAGAGGAGGGCTGGAATGGAGGTGTCGCTGGGGCACAATGGAACTATATAAATCTAAGCAAGTGCATTTGATCATGAGCTTTTGACAGAAGCAGGGATGGAGGAATGTGGTCGGGGGAGGAGATGCGGCGGTGAGGAAGTGTAATACCATGATGTGACTAGCTGCAGACGTTTTGTGATTTCGTGCACGTCCAGAACACTGGCCTTTTGTCATGCCAAAGTAGAGCAGTGGCAAGGGTATAACGCTGTGATATTTCCAGCCCGCTGCAGTGACACATGTAGTGGCTTCAGGCCATGCAGGTTTAGTTAGAGTCTGACTCATGGTCATGATGTAGTGTCTCATACAGTGATAGCTTTGAGACATATGAGCTGGTATTTCCAGTGCCAGAGACGGGGCCGCCATTTCCCCAACTGGATTAAAAACCGTCCCCAGAGGAGAAACCTGGATTGATTGTGCTCTAAGGTTTAGGAGCAGGTCTAAACCAACGCTGTCACACCAATTCCTAACATGCTCTGTGACAAAGAATTCAACTAGGGGAACATAAAAAAAATAAATTGCTCTCATTAGATTTATTGGCGAAGAGGTTCTGGCCTGTGTTGTGTATCAGGGTCAGAACATAACCACAGGGCTCCAGAGTGCGACTATTTTAGTCGCACATGAGACTAAAAATCTATCAAGTGTGACTAAACATTTTCATTGGTCGCACCGGTGCGCCTGACATTTAGCAGGTGTGTGTGTGTGTGTGTGGCATTTAAATGTGGTCATCCCTTGAAAGACCCAGCCATCCTCTGCCTCTGATTGGCTCCAATCTTGATATTATTATTTGCTGAATGAGGGCATAGGTGCTTTTTCTTTTCCATTGAGACCAAATCCTCCACATTGTCAACTCCCCTCTCATCACATGATGAGACTCTGCTTCTTTGTGATGCGATTCTGCTGCTGAATGGAGCAAGACTTTCAGTTTGTAATTGTATTGTCTGATGAAGTATTGATTAATTTTGATGAAGACCGGTAGCAAGGTAGAAAAGGCCAGGGTGAAGTCTAACAGTTTAAAGTGAGTAAAAAGCTGTAGTTTGGTTCATATTTAAGGGAGAAGTCAACTTTGAGGAAAATATATTAACATCAATCTCAGTGCCCATGGGCTATTGTCTGGCAATGAATTAGCCTCTGGGGCCAACAGCCAATATTTTGGGGCTTCAGGTGTTCACAGCAGATAACTGGGCCAAGGCTTTATTGTGTTTGCCAAACATGGTTTACAGTCCAACTACTTTCTTTTGTCAAATAATTCACATGTTTAGATCCTAAACACAAAATGCAAACCACAATACTTTTTGTAGGTGTTTTAGTTCCAGACGACATTTTGGTTAATCTTTATTAACGTCTATCTGCGTATGAATCGGGATAGATGGCCGATGCATTTTGGTTATTAAAGACCTCTTTTCCCTTGCCAATAGATTTATTCATAGAGATTAGTACTAACATTAATACCGACTTTGTCAAAAATATTTTTTTAACCAGGCTACACAGTACTTCTGCACATTATAAAAGAGGCACTCCACCGATTTTACATGAGAAGGTCAGTTTACTTGAATGATTAAGTGTCTGCAGTGACAGTGGAAAGAAGCCTGACGATGTCATCAGGGCTACCTTGAATTCTGCTAGAAATTAATTTAAGTGCTGCAAACTGAAATGAAGAAGTGAAGAGCTTAAAACAATACTAGTCAGCTGCATTGTGGGAATCAGGTGTTATTGGAGCTTGACCTACAATGGGAAGCAAAAACAAAAAGATTCTTGCCCTTTTTTATTTATTTATTTTCTTAGTTTAGTGCTCTAACTTAATGAAAATGCAATACTATGTTGCTTGAGTGCTACTTTAAAACCAGTGACTACTTTACTGCTGCTGTTGACATGAACAAGTAATTTACATTGAAACTAGCATGAGGCAGTGCTTTGTCATGCAGACAGCTTAATGGTGCGATCCCATCATGGCTGAAACGTTCACTGTGTAACGTGCGGTTACAGGCAGGCAGGCAGACAAGTACATGGTATAGGTACCAGGCAGGATGGGGAGAACCGAGGTGATGGAAAGCAACACAACACTGGCAGACAGATGGAAGTGGTTGAGTATAAATACAGACAGGGCTAATGGGGAAATGAGGAAAGGTGTAGAAGTGGGTGGGAAGGGTCAGTGGACCAACAGCCCTGACAGCTGCTTTCACACAGCCAACGAACTCTAAATATTTTTGGGGAAAAATCCTGAAATCTTCCAGAGGGGCTTTATGGAAGATCGCAAATGTCTGAGTCAGTTGTTCCAGAAAATCTTCGACTTTTTCCTACCAGCCCCCAAATCAAATGTTGGTAGAAGATCTGAGTTAGCCCATGTTAGAATTATGTCTGGAGAATATGAGCGAGTTTACACATTAATAACACATGACAAACACAAAACCTGTCAAAAAATACCCCAAAACAATACAAATACTTCAGGATGAAAAAGAGGTCCGATACACGTAGAAGACGCAGAAGAACATGTCAACTCGGAAAGACGAGATTCAAGAGTGAGCATTCAAAGAGAACAACAGATCCTATAGTGCACACATTTCCTGTACATGTCTGAATACACCTTTAGTGTGATGTAACAAGGTCATATAAAATATAAAATATATTTTAAACAATGTTAATGTCACGTTACCTTTAAATCCAAAGAAATTGCAAGATCACAGATTATAATAACAGCAATCGTGAAATACAGCAATCTTGAAAATGCTGTTACAGTAAAACTGAACTCTTGTTACAGAATTACTGTAAATCTTGTAAAACAGAGTGGAAAAAGTTAGTTGCTGAAATATGAATCGCAGTAACGTTGCCAACACTACACTGTCGGGGCTTTACAACGTGAGCTTTTCGCTTGCATACGAGAGTGGAAATTAGAGAGGGCCATTGTGAAAAATGATTTGGGTGCACCTGTGCAAGTGCCTGAGTGCCTGGAGCCCATGGTTCTAAATCGGTTCTCATTTTGTGAGGACCTGGAGCATTTTATCGGTACTTGAGGAGACCAGTGAGTGAGATTAGTGGATCGGAAAATGTGGTTGTGGTGTTTATGGTGCAGCTTCCCTCTGTGTGTGTCTCTGCTCTCTGCTTTCTGTGTTCGACTGAGGGCGAGGCCGAGCTAAGTCACACGTACACAAAGCATGAGAGCAAGCGAGGCCATGGAAGAGAGAATGACAGAAGGAAACTGAACTCTGTATGCTTCTTAATATACATGCAATAAAAACTTCACGTAAAAACGAGGGGAGAGTAATTTATCAAAAGAGGCAATATTTTCAGCTTTGGCTGAAGACTCATGTGTTTATCATAGCAACCTGTTTAAGCCAATTTGCCACATATCCTAAAAGTAAGCTACGTATAGACTTTCTGTCTAAAGCAGCAGTTCCTCTCTTCCCTGTACATAGTGTCTGACTCGTTTTCATTCTTTTGAAACTTTACACTGTGCTAAATGATGGGACTATTCATTTACATTTCATTCCGGGGAGATTTGATTCATTCAGTTTCTGCCTTTGCTTGTTTAGATACTGCAGTCACTGCTCTCTTTCTAATGAATTAACATTATGAATACATTTAACTTTATTCAAATTCTGAATTTAGTCTGTATTATTTTTGTAAATAATTTGATTTTCGCAAAAAATAAGCTTTTTGTTGTAACACAACAATAAGCTGTAACACAACAATAAGCTGTAACACAACAATAAGCTGTCTCTTACCATATCAACTAAAAATGATAGGGCAATTGATTATAACTAATGTGGATTCATTGAATAACTTTATACTGGATTCAGATTTAAATGTTTTGAAACCAACTCTTAATACATCTTTACATAAATACATCCAAAAAATGCATCCCCATTTGCATACTGTATTTTATCTTGAATACATTTATAATAACTGTTCCCTTAACTTTTTGTCTGTGCGCCTAGTTTCTTCACCATGGTGCTGTTTTCATTAAAAGCACCTTTTCAATTAAACTGGTGCACAACACAAACCAACAGAGGTCAGTACTGACACTAGTGAAACAGGCAAGTAGCCAAGTTTAGAAAAAAGAATGCACCAAAGGAGATGCTGAACTCCTTGTTTGAGAAAGCTTTTGGTGCAGATCCAATGATGGGTCAGCCAGCATGCACGACACTTTGTGCACTATTAGCTTCTACAGTGTTGTGGCATCCAACCATTGCTGTCCAGGGTGGTATGGGAATGCTTACTCCATAATTAATACATTTAAAAATACTTTAAAATATATTTTATCGTGTTCAGCCAAACCTCCTACAGCCACCTACAGTAGGCCTAGCTGAAATCATTTTAATTCAATTAGCTTTTTGCACTTTATGAAGAGGGTAGCATAGGGCTAAGCAATCAGCCAAAACACAACTACTAATTAACCCATTTGGAACGGATGCGTGTATATACGTTAGCTTTAAGACCTGGTGCAGTGTCTGCATACTTCTCACTTCAGAGCAGGAAGTGCGTCTCATCCATGATGTCATCATTTTGAAGACATGTGACTGATGACACATTGTGTGTAGTTTATTTGCTTTTGCTTTTAGACAAAAACGTTTTTTTATAGTAGTGTTCCAGGCAATGGCTGACGATTTTAGAAGGTATTAGAGTGCGCTTGTATTCAATGCCTTGGGTCTTAATGGGTTAATGCATTAAGATCATATGGAACATACGCATTATGTATGCTTGTCCTTTTAGAGCTGGATGAGCCGTCCACATGTTACATATGATTTTGTCTTATTATCAAGATAAACATAAGAATAAATGCACGTCTCTCTTTTTTTTGGTCTCAGTTCACAAAAAAAAAACCTTTTTGAAGTTGCAGTTTAGCAAATGTCTGACGATCTGAACAAGAAGAAAGAGATTGAAGTATAGACCAAGGCTAGCAACTCATTAGACTGAGCAACATATTTGAGGTGGTGCAAGCTAGAGGTTGGCCTGATGCAATTCAGTATAACCTTAATTCTCAGCCTCTGAAGCCCATTGAAACCATAGACTGTAAATAAAGATGGACAACATGACAGCGCACATACAATTATTTCAAAGCATCTCAATCACCCTCTAGTAGCTGACCACAGTATTGGTCGTAAAGCCTGCCTCCTCCATTTAAGTGTATGATGGTGAATGATGTTTTTTCTGTTATTGTTGGTAGTTCTTATATCACTGATGTTTGTTGATGTGTTCCTTTTTCCAAATATGTTTGGTTTTAATTAACAATTTTATGATAATGACATGATTGGTACAATTATATGAGCACGTGTATCTGCGGGACCTCTACCACTACCCATCCCCCAATCGCTACGTAACAGACCCTGGTTCCAAATGTGCAAGATGGCAGCGTTTGTATCCAGGATATTTTGGCTTCATTTCTGGATAGAGGGAGGAAGTGGAGATGCATCATCCATCTATATATAAAGTCTATGATTAACACATTAAATAAAACTAATCCTGAGCTCAAAAATGTGTCTTTAATTGTAAATAATTGCCTTTGTCCTAACATTGTCAACATTTTTAAAACCCCCAATAAACAATAAAAAAAATAGAACTGAACTGAAAAAGTTTTAAAATGTGCTTATTGTTTACAGCGAAATTTCCGAGGCAAAGACAAAATGTATATGCATGATAATGATTTAGCAATAAGGAAATGCTCACACACAAACATGCCGCTAGTGTTGTATGCATGAACAAGGGGCTGGGTATCTAAGACGTACAGAAACGCAACCATAAGAAGTGAAACCTTGAGATCTAATTAAACCAATCATCATTCTTTAAGGCTGTAGGAAAGTAATACATACAGCAGGACAAGCATTTGATCTCTGTGTCACACTGAAACAAAAACTGCATAAGCCCGAAAAGAAAGTGTGAACACTAAATATCTGACTGTTTGTTGAACCTTGATCCATTTATATTGTCCTGGTTTTAACCTTCTTGTGCATTCTCCAAAAAATACCTTCCTTCTCAATTTATAGAGCTTCGTATTTTATTAATGGCACCATCTTGAATGGGACTGAATTGAAATGTCTTTCAGCTAAGGCTGACTAGCGCATGTACTGCATTTAAAGTGTGCAGGCATTTGTGTGAGCAACGTTCACAAGGATCTCTTATTGAATCATCTCTTCCTCCCTTTTCATGTTTCATGCTCTTCAACCGCATGTGCTATATATAAAGAAATCCTCTCAGCTCTTATATGCTCTGTATATGGCCTTTATGTTATTTAATTGCATGTATCCTAACAACGTTTAAAGGGGGGGAGGGGGGGGGGGGGGCATGAAGGGAGAATGAGTCAAGGAGGGAAGGGAAGGGTGACACTCAGGGCAGCACAGGTGGTGAGGGGGAGGCGGGCTGTTGGCATGGCTGTCTGAGCAGCCGCTCGTCTGAAATTACATTGTTGCAGTAGAACAACACACAAACAAACAAACACACACACACCTTCGTGCATGCCAATTTGGATATAATACACGGATGTCCTCTATGTTTCATCATCAAAGCTCTATCAGGCTGCGCGGGGTCTGAAGGGGAGAATATGAACCAGATAAAACAAATCGTTTGATGTGTGAAAGACAGACACTCCAGCTCCAAAGTACTTAAGCTTCTCCTCCCAATGGACTGACAGGGGAGGAGGGTAGTGGCGAGGAATGAGCGCCCCCCCCCCCCCTTTTATTACCCTCCTCTCTTCCGTTCGTAACGAGGTGTTTCCAAAGCCTTGCATCATTGTTTATGCAAGGTCCCCGTGTCAGCACGTGTGATGTCAATTAAATAAATAAAGTCAATATTGACAGACATTTCAAAAGGCGTGGCTGAGCGGCGAGAGAGCGAGACGGACGGGTCGAGAGCGAGAGATGCCGAGCGAATGGGGAATGAGGAGAACATGGAATCTGGTGAGCGCGTAAGTGTACATCTGAGTTTGTGTGTGTTGAACCATGGCAGGATGAGGAGCAAAGTGTGTAATGCGATTCATGTCTGGCGCTGCTTTGCTATCAGCCCGACATCACAAAAAGTGTCTTATTTTATTCTCCATCTCTTTTTTCCAAGTTACTTTTGGAAATCTTTTGACACTCACAGCCATATGATTATCTGCTTTGAGAATCACCCGCTGGAACCGAAATCACCCTGTTGTTGGAATATGGTTTTCACGGTCATTATTCGCTATCTTGTAAAGTGAAACAGATGGCAGATTCTTTGTAGATATTAAAATATTCAGCGAGCTGCCATTAATTCTTTGATTGTCTGGCTTGACAAAGGCCTTTTAACTCTGGTTAATTTCCCTTCAAAAGGAGTGGGAGCGTCTCAATGAGTTAGGACCATGAATATCGCTCTTTTGCGAAGTCTTTCAAGATGAAAAGGCCTGTCTGCTCTCGTGTCAAACACAGAACACCTGACCCTTTTAACGTACTGAATGGCTTTTTAATACGAGACTGAATTGTCCTCATAGATGATCGTGATTTAACGATACCCAGATGTAAAAGCTATACAAACATATTCATTTGATGATCAAAGAGAACGCCTAACAGCACGGACATCATGGATCGGGAAACTATTTAGCCAGGGTGAGCTCACCCACTCTGGTTGGACTCAGTGTCTCCGTCTCCACAAAGAGATGTCATTACGGTGCCATCAAGGAAATTCACATTCAGAATTACCATATCTGCAAACACTTGCTAATGATGGCCACAGGAGCAGGAAGATGAAGGGATGAGGCCAGCATTGTTGGGGGTTATGAGCATGCTGACCAGATGCCAAGCCACCTGCCGCTGGACTTCAGTGAGAGAACAAGACGGTGCACACTGCCACAGCAACAAACAGGAGGAGGAAGATTCGTCAGTCTGTGCCGGTGAAGTTAAGATCGAAAAAAGGCCACTGGAGATCTGCAAGAATCAAGACATTTACAAAAAAATCTCATTTTTGGAATGAGAGCAGTGAACCTGTTCATTCGCTGATTTGTGTAAAGTAGCCGGGAGCCTTCATCAGGCACGATTAGCAAATGACTCAGATGTCAGGCAGGTGGGGACACCCTTTCATCATTATGCCACTATATGCGTTCTTGTCTTTTTGCCACCATCTCTCCGCTTGTGACTACGAACCCATTTACACCTGGTATTAATGTGCGATTTGTTACCTGGATAGGGAAACCATCGAAGGCCTTTTCATTTACACTTGGTATTAATAAGGAGTATCTTGATTCTACCTACGTATAACTTAATTAAATAGACAATGCTTATGGATGGCAAATAAGGAAGATGGCTGGTACCAAGGAAGCTATAAGGAGTGCTCTTGAGGTACTGCTATAAAGAATGAGGCAAACGAACGTAGCTAAAGGCACCCATTGGCCAATTTCTCAGTATCCTCGCCAACTAGGGGTTACTTACTCTGTAAGAGGGTAATCAGTGCTGCTGGAGAAGCTTGCTCGGACTAGTAGGTTAGTCATGTGACTCCTGCATTGCACTTCTTAGCAGTTCCTCATAAATCGTCCAGGGTAACACTCCAGTAAAAACTCACTTAACCTTACAAATAAAGTCAAAGGAGGAATGGTCTGTGGAGATGAGTTAGAGGTCTTCTCGTCACGTCGCCTACAGAATGCATTTACACCTGGCACAGATCCAGTCACAGTGCAGCCCAGACCACCTCTGGGTATTTAACACGAGTGTGTGTTAATACCAGTTGTAAATGGGGTCCTGCCAGTTGACACCCCCCCCCCCCCCCCCCCTCTCTCCCCCTTTGCAGTGAAAAAATGTAATTCACTCATTATCTACTCACCACTATGCCGATGGAGGGGTGGGTGAAGTGTTTGAGTCCACAAAACACTTCTGGAGTCTCAGGGATAAACAGTGTTAGAGCAGAATCCAATACAATTGAAGTAACTAGTGACCAAAGCTTCAGGCGTAATAAAACAGAAAAAACACAACATGCCTCCATACTGCTCGTGTGGTGTCATCTAAGTGTCTGCAAGCCTCGACATTCATATTCGACTCGAAAAAAGGTCATATGTGTGTTTGGCCTAAATTTCCTCTGATATCCTCCAAGAAGGCCCGTTCACGTACGGAAACTCAAACACTTCACCCAACCCTCCATCGACATAGTGGTGAGTAGATAATGAGTGAATTTGTATTTTTCTGTGAACTAACCCTTTAAGTGCAATTACAAGTTGTAAAAAGTTGTTAACCAAAACCAAGAGCTTTAAGCAAACAAATGTGGGTCTTAGGCCCATAAGCAACTTATGAGCTATATATGTGGAATCAGGAGTTTATCACTGGACTATTTTATTTAACCCTTTATCTAACCTTAACTCTCATTACAACACAGTGCTGCATGTGTAAGTCAATGTCTAAAAGATAAAGAATATATTTCAACAACAAAAATAATTTACCACAAAAAAAAAACAGTTTTCACCCCGAATATATATGAATAAAATGTTAAAAATGACTTTTCACTCATACAGTGATAACCAGGAGAGAATTTCTTTCATCACTAAACAAGTGTTTTTTTTTCTGTCTTCAAAACAGAATAAATCAATCTTACCTTTGTCTGAAAGCCAATGTGTCCAGACTAGCCAATCAGAACGCTAGAAACACCAGATATACAAGTTGGTTTTATGACTGTGGATTTCATTTTCTGATTTAACTGATTCCTAAAGCGTGCAGCGTGCAGACGTAGAGAGAGCAGTGACACACAAGAATTGAGTTATTAGCGATTTTGAGCCGCATGTTCTTTATAATTTCTAGCTTTTTGTTCACTAAAAATAAGGCAATGTAAATTTCATCTTTTCATATTACTGATGTTTGACAGTGTAACCTGTTATGGTGCTGCAGTGAGACTGAATTTGCTGTATAGTGGAGGTTGTTGAAAAGAAGGCTAGTGGAGATTGTTCTCAGCCTACAACTGATGTGAGCTCCTCAGATCGTCAGGACAAGAAAAAGCAGGAAGCACTTTGTTCTCTGCCCTAAAGGAGAAGAAATAAACGCACGCACAATAGCACCGTTGCTGATGAAAAAAAAAAAAAAGGTTAGGGGAATAGGGGGTTGAGAAAATGTGGTCTAGCAGCTAAGAACCATGCGTCTTTGTCAAGGACAGAGCTTTCCATAAGTGCTGGCTACTGGCCAAACAGCCGACCACTCATAAGTCTAGCTACTTTATTTTTTCAAATAGTGAACAGGGCCTTTATTAACCTCAACTGCAGAAGGTTACATGGGTTTTTTTTTTGTTGGAAGGCTTGAATTTGTGTTAGATAAGTAGAATCGGTCATATTTTAATTCGAGGTGCTGTTTGCCCTCTGCTCTCTGCCCAGGTCAGGACTGAAGGAGCCTTTATGCAACACACACACAAAGCAAGCAGAGTGTTGAGGCTGAGTTAGGAAAAGTAAACCAGTAGGAGAAAAGTGGACGAGATCTACGCTTATCGAACCCCCGGAACATGTAGAAAGAGAGCGCATACCTCCGACAAGGCCCATAGCAGTCCCCTTATGAAACCACATCTCAAAATATATTTTTTTATTTGGATCTGCACCAAATTGCAAACACTAATTAATATCAATCCGCTAATCATGCCTTTTTTTCCATCAAGATCCATGAGTTACACTCCGGGAAATCACGAAAATGTTGAAAAACCACTTATCTCGAAATGTTAAAGTAAGTGAAAAGATTCCTGGATTCGCCCCCCCAATCTGGATCAATGCACACCTACATTTGACGGGTTATTTGCTAACCCATACCCCACCATTCCACCAAGTTTGGTGGTAATCAGTCCAATCGTTTTTTGCTAATTATCCGACAAACGTCGACAAAAACCTGGCGCAGTATGGTGGCTACGCTAATTGCAAATTGTTATTGAGATGCTAAAACCAAGGCTGTCTGTCTGTAGTCAAACGTATTATAATAGTTTCCAACAAAACCGACATTCATGTCCACAATTTCCGATTTTACGTTTTAGATTTGTTTCCAGTGAGAGAGGAAGGTAATAGTGACAGTGCTGTTGCTGCATTACAAACAGTTCCAATTGTAACGTTTTATCAATAAACTATGATGTAAGAGAGCTTCCTGCAGAACCATACATGTGATCGATAATTTACCCTCACAATAATTCACTATAATTTTTAAATCAGGTAGAAAAGTTAATTGAAATATGCAAAAATTAAGATCAGTGATGAAATAAGAATCACTGAAAAACACCATAATTGGGGTTTTTCTGTCTTTTTTTCTCAGGTGGAATATGCCTCGCATTTATCCTCTATATTCCACAGTCTGCCATCTTAAGATTTGTTCCCAAAGAAGCAGGCCGTCTCTTTCCTGTCACAACTCTGCGTTTGCAGCAAACATGTTCCCACATTCATCTGTTGGACAGTTATTTTCTCACATTGCCTGACTGAATAACAAACCGCTTCATTGCAAACTTTGCAGAGTTGAGTGGAGTAGAAAACAATCCTCCACTGCCGTTTCATGAGCAGATCAAAATGAGTGTGAGTGGTTGTCGTACCTGCACATCAGAGGACGTGTCACAACTCTGTACCTTTCTCAACTTCAACATGTGCTTGTGAGCACTTCTAGTTGGCAACACCAGTTTCAAGGCTCCAGTCATTATGAATCGCTTCATGCTATATCTCCAGTGTGCGAGTTGTTATTGTGGACAGAGATCACACTCCGAAAGAACATGATGACAGAGAATACAACTTCACAGGTCAGCTTGTGTTCTGACACATAGTGGGTGGCTGTGGCTTAGGGGATAGAGCGCTCGCCCTTTAACCAGAAATCAGTGGTAAGATCCCAGTCTTCCTCATTCCGAATGCCAAAGTGTCCTTGGGCAAGATACTGAACCCCAAATTGCTCCTTCTCATAGAGAAAAAGTGCAGCACATAGATGCATTGTGTGAATGGGTGAATGTAAAACTGTACTGTAAAGCCCTTTGAGTGGTCATCAAGACTAGAAAAGCACTTTATAAATACAGACCATTTAACCTTGTGTCTCACCCTTTTCAAACGGTGTATAATAGATAACAATTGGCAGAGTTAATAAACGATGTTCAAGCCGTTGGCGGTGTCAGCCCAGTTCATCAGTGGTAGAGTCGTCAAGTACGTTTCTTTCAGTTTATGTTTTGAACTTGTACTTTGTAGTAAGGGACTGAGTCAAGAACGGTTATTGAATGGAAAAAACGTTGTGTCTTTCTTCACATCTGGTGCTTACACTTAGCCTCCCAACCTTCATCTGACTATGCGCAGAGGGAAGTTATCTCCCATATAATGATGACCCAGGTCGGCTCATTTATCCTATTCAGGAAACAAGAGATTGATCGCGCCTGTGCCATTGCTGTAATTATACTGTCATCACTTAATCAACCTTATTGGATTCCTCAAGCGGTCGCAGTCCCTCAGGCTGGAGCTGGGAGAAAGATTGACTTTTTTTGGACAGAGAGAGAATGAGAGGGGGAGAGCGAAGAAGAGACGGACAGAGAGTGAGGCAGAAAGGGAAAGACCAAATTAAGCGTGGAACCATTTAGGAGGCAAAGCAGTGGGGTAATGAGGACGGAGAGACATCAAATCAGCAGACAATGGCGGTGACAGAGTGCTGCCATTACAAGAGGATGTCAAAGACGGGTCTACGAGAACAAGAAAGTGGACCAGAGAGGTGGCACACAGAGATGATAGGGAGATCAGGTGCGAGGGTACGGGCAACGACTGAGTGATTGTTCCCTCAAGTCCGTGTCTGCCCCGGCACAGAGGAGGTAACAAATGGTTAGGGTGTCACCTGGAAAAGCAGTTTAATAATTCATTTGTCTATGGGGCTTTGCAGAAACGGCTGCTTTGAAGAGTGGGGCACAGATGGCCATCAGAGTGAAAGAGAGGCCAACACACACCTACACCCATGCACCCGCACATACGCGCACAAAAAAAGGCCTGTGCAGAAGCATGGCTTATCACCTGGGTGCACACCATATGCCACTGTGGCCGACAACCTGCTCTCTGGGTCCATGCTGAGAAATGCACACAAACACACATGCTCGCCGACGGACACTGATCTTTTCTACTTCGTAACTGTTCTGCTTTCCCACCTTAAAGATCCTCTCTTGCATACTGATGTGCAATTGTGTTTATGTGGGCTGCGGAGATAAGAATTTACCAACTGATAGAAATGCCTGGAGGAGTGTCTTCTCCTACACACCGAGCCACATCAGTGCGCACATAACCAAAGTCAAACACTGGAAACACAAACAGCCAGGTAATTCACACACACACACACACACACACGAGAGAGGATGTGACGAGGAATGTAAACTGTGCTTTCTGTCAATCCATTATTGTGTGAAATTACCCGCCATAACGACAACATTCTCTCCTTTGCCATTTCACATCTGACTAAGCCCAATCCCAACACTGAATCAGCCCTTAAAATCTAATGATGCAACACCTACTGTAACAACCCAAAAAGCCCCGCATCTTGCCATCTTGTTAGGACACATACCTGCGCCCCAGCCACTAAAACAGCAGCCCACCTTTCATTCAATTACTGTACCGACTTTAATGGTTATGAGTTCTCCTTTTGTGCGTGGCGTGCTTTACCCCTCTCCCTGTGTGGCTTGCAGGTGATTACTTCAAGGCAGTAAAGGTCTTATTGTGGGTTCTGCAGTTTGCAGACGCAACGCAAGATTCTTTGTTTGACGTGATATCTTAAGGAATTTTGATTTCCATTAAAATAAAACAAAAAAAGCAACAAACTTTGTTTCTGTGTTACATTTACTTCCATTTCTTGCCATGGTGCTCATTATTTTTTTGTCAACTGAAAAAACCAACAAAGCTTTGAGGAAGAATTGACGTTTTTTTATCAAAACTTCTCACCAGGAGGCGCGGATGACAAAGATATTCAGCTTCAGACAAAATGGTGAGTTAGGAGAGACGGGGGAGGGACTTCTGATAAGCGTGTGAGTGGATGGGTGAGTAGTGGCTGAGAGTGTAAACGCAGGATGACCCACGCAGTCCAGACAGGGGCCACATGCTGATGGAACGGACTCCAGACGACAAGCACCATTACCCTGTGGATCTCAGCAGCTATAGAGAGGATATGGAGCAGCAGAGGGGTTAAAGGAGAGATGCTGGGGGAGCCAAGGGTGAAGGAAGGAGACGGGGAAATTAAACCCAACAGACTGAGGGGAGATCCAGAACCATGAGACACACAGAGCAGTCCCGTTCTGTGGTAACCTCTGAAAAATCAATGGAAATAGATTTCTGCTGAGATAATTAACTAATTAACAGATTAAGTGACTAACTGTGAGAAAGAATTAATAATTTAAGTAATTTACATGCAGAGGGAAAAAAAAAATCTGATTCTGGCTTATATCAGTGTGAAATAACTATCTTTGGGTTTTGGAAATTCGATGGACGAAATCAAAAGAAAATGAAAGAGATCACCTTGAGCTCTGGGAACATTACATTTCTCTGACTAAAAAAAGAAACCAGATGTGTATTGTCCTCTTTAGATAAGTAGTTAATTCATACTAATAGAGAAGGTGAGAGAGAGCGGGCAAAGAGCGCAGCAAACCACTCTGCAATCAAGCAAAGGCAAAAAACACTAGCTTAGAAATCTCATTATGAAAAGTGTGACGAATTTTTATTCATGAAATTCTGTTGGGGCAAATGGCCTCAGTATAATGGCAGACGGCCTCAGTCAGGGTAACAGGAAACATTGATTGGGATCATTGTTAAAAAAAAAAAAACATGATTGTTTGAGGAAAACATAAGAGTTCAGTGTGTCAGAGTCCTAATTTTGGATCTGTCCACTTCCACATCTGCTCTCTGTGGCCCTCAAACAATGTCACACTACTTCTGACAAGAGTCCTAGTGCCTGTGGCGAGAGGCTTTTCCACTTGACCATATAAATAGCATGTCATTACTGGCCATCGGCTGAAATGACTGATGCGGTTATTTCTTCTTGAAGGACATTCTCTGGAATGACCAGGTCAAAGAATAAGTGACTGGGTTCAGAGCCGCCAATAATCTTAATCGCTTATTGATTGTCCACCTTCAAATAGAGCAACTTGTTTCTTTTTTTTTTTCACGTGTCATTTATCCACCATTTTTATGATTATTATTTTATCCAACATCTATCAGGGGCCATTCAGGGTTCAGCATCTTGCCCAAGGACACTTCTGCATGGGCTGGAATTCGAGCCGTTGACAGTCTGGTTGGAGGACGACTGCTATACCCCTGAGCCGCAGCCCCAATTGGACGAATTCCACAAGTGCATTACACGGATTCAGGAAATTCTTGTTTCCGGATGCTTCCAGGGGCGACCTTGATTGTTCTCTACTTTTGCTCACTTTCTTGTCTGACGCAAACAATAACTCTTTCAGCTGCACATAACTCGCACAGGCAGAAAGGATCTCCATGGCGACAAAGTGAAATCATAGGTACAAGCATAGGTGAGAGTCGAGCGGAGCGGAAGGAGGTGTCAAAGTCACACAATCAGCCATGACAAGCAATCACCTACCTGGGAGTTTCATAAAAGCAGACCAGGAGAGTGGAGAAGACAAGGGAAGGGAGTGATGGACGACTGGGGTGAAGTAAGGAGGATGGGGAGAGCGCATGGATGACATGATTACAGAAGTGCAAGGCGATGAGCCTGATGAGCCTTTATGGAATATAATACAAAAGTGAGAGAAGAGGAAGCGTTTGAATGTGACTGAAGAGGAGGCTGAGTGTGTGCTGAAGGATAACAGGAGAAGGAAGGTGGTGGTTAGCAGCAGCGAGAGCGAGGTGAGTGCACAAGATTGATTGGTGATTGCTCTTGGATTTTGTGACACAGAGTGTGGAAGCAATAAAGACAGAGGGAGAGAGAGAGGGAGAGAAAAGAGAGAAAATTGTAAAGACGAGGGAATATAAACTCCCAGATGCCAGGTATTTTTCCTACAGGAGGCGAGACGACAGGAGTCTAATGAGTTCCCTCATAGCCGAGCAGATTCCATCTTATGAATCACACAGACCATTGCCACACACACACACACACACAAACACACACACATTCACACCCGCATGACCGCTCACATACTGTAGCTGTAATGAATTACGGAGCTCTCAGTCTAAAACCTTGGCCCTGCACCTCATCACGATACACGCATACATCATTTTGCACTGCGGATCGATGCCTCCACCGCCATTTGACACAAATACACATGGAATCGAATGCTACATGACGTACTTCATCACCTGCTGTTCTGTTGAATCCCCGCCGACATCCTCCAGAGAATCATTCACACGCTGGAGATCGATATATTGATGCGGCCTAAGCAAAAACATGGGAGTGCTGCTTTGTCTTCTGAAGGTGTTTCGGGTATTCTCCTGAAGTGTGATCACATGTTGAGCAAAATTATGCATCTTATTTCCAATTTCTGACAACAAAAAGTCAGACATCACCTACAACTATCACCACTTCATGAATGTTGTTCAAACTTGGCCCCTGTTGCCACTCTGGCCTTGCACCCAGACTAAGACCCCATTCAGACCTGGTATCCAATCACAAGTGGACATCTCTATAAGTACATGTCTGAACACACCCATATGCATCCTGAGATCCGATCACTCACGCCCTGTACTTACGAATGCGGGAATTTTGCAAAACAAACTTTTTGCTCTGCGTTTGGGCTCATCCACACATGAATGGCGTTTAAACTCAAAACACCAAAACACCTCTCTCCTATATTATTCAAACTGATTTGATTAAACGGCAACACCCAAAAAAATGTCCAAATTACAGAGGAAAGAGCAGAGAAGATGCTTTCAATGTGACTTATACCTTGAGATACAATCTATTTAGTTAGCTAACATTACGTTTATTAATAGTAAACTCATGTTGGAAATCAGTCTAAGTTAGCAAACTGTCATCCATAGAAAACAGCATTGTGAATGGCTAATATATTTCAGCCGTTCTACCACTGTGTTTTTTCAATCAGCACACTCAGGAAAGTATTTTTTGTTTTTTTAGGAATCATTTAGGGGGGCGGCTGTGGCTCAGGGGTTAAAGTGGTCGTCCTCTAACCAACGGGTTGGCGGTACGATCCCAGTCTTCCCCATTCCAAACACTGTGGTACGTTGTCATTGTATGACAGCTATTGTCCAATCAGTGATGAGAATGACACATATCCTTTTTCATGTTTAAAACTATAATTTGGTTATAATTATACATTAAACATGATATAAACATTTGTTTCTTTTATTTAAAATGGGTCAATTCACATGAATCAACACAAGCACTTCCACCTGTATGACAAACAGGATAATATTCATCTGCTGACCCTGGCAGGTTGATGATATTTCAGTTTCTAAATAACTATAAGTGGAAAGTTGGTCAATTTCATCACTTTTTCTGTATTTTGCTGTCCACAATGTCACAGCCATTCATTTTATGAAAGGGACATCACATGGTAGTGTTTTGTTCTAACTCAGGCGGGGGTTCCTGAAAACCAAAGCACTTTCGAGCACCTGACTGTGTCCCCCCCCACCTCTGGCATCAAAATTCTTTTCACACATTACCAGTTTTGTTTTTGACATTTGACATTCTTCTTCTCTTTCTATCAGGAAAACAGAAAATAAGCCATCACACAGAGTCAGCACCACCAAGTTTACAAGGAAGACCTGAAGGCAGCTTTATTTTGTTGTCTGTCACTTGACTAAAAGAGGGGCAAGAGGAAAGGATTTGGCATTTAAGTGTGGACAGCATACTTCTAGTAAATGACATGGGAATCTCAAGTGTAGAGAAAAGTTCTATAAAGTTCTACACTTTATCTGCATGGAGATTGAGTATATGATACATATACTTGTGATTATTTGATGTCCAGAGCCAGGATTCAAGGAACATTATCAGGGGGCAATTTGAGCATATTTGATATCCTCCATTTTTAAATCGTATTTATATTTCTTTCTATATCTTAATGTGCTGGTATGTGCTAAAATGAAGCCAATCAAAATCAGTTCATTCTTTTCTGCACTCTGTTTTTCTTCCACCTCAGCCTCCAAGTATTGCACCGCTCTGCTTCCACATATTGCAGCAGGGTTGCTTCATATTGCTGGTGGAAATTAGTCTGTGAATGTAAAAAAATATTAAGGGTGATTGGGTTACCGTCAGTTCATTAACTGATACAGGCGAAACGCAAGAATTCATCAAGTTCCGATGCTAATTATCATGAGCAAAGAGCAGAGAACAAAGCATCCAGGTAGCAGCCAGCGCCAACCATCACATCCACCACTTAAAATGACTAATGTAATGCTTCCAGGTGAGATTCAGTACAAAGCGATGGGTGAATCAGTCAGTACGTGATAATATATGTGAAGAAAAATGGGGTTTGTTAATTACTGTGGTATTTTTTATGTTGGTGCTGACGGCCAGAATCAGTTATTCCATTAGGGGGAGTAATACTTTTTGTCTTATCAGCGTACAGTCCCAGGAGATTCGATTCGAGCAGCTTATATCAATGATCATCTTACTTTTTTCAGCAAATGAAACAAAAAAGGTAAGGTTTTTGAAACTGACTTTGAGTTGGTTCAGTCCAACCCGTCACTGGTCGTTGACCACAGCATACCGTCAATTACACTCTTACAGAGGTGAGGAACATGCCATTAAGCCTAACAGCAATTATTGACTGAAAATAGAACATTTGAGAAGAAAGGCTGGAGGATGTTGATGATGACTACAGTCAAACTATAAATCTAGCTAAAGCAAAAAGTAACTGTGTTGCAGAAATGCTGAAACAAGTAAACTTTGTCAACCCACCCGCCTAACGTTCGCTGATCAGACAGGATGTGGCTGCGGAGATTGGGTTAGGCACCATTTACCCGATGGCCTCATGACAATGTGTGCATGTAGCATCACAACATCATAAAGGGCATCTGCCAAACTCTACTGGTCGCACACTCTCATGCCGAAACGTACACTTTCTCACGCAGTGAAAAACAAATTCACGAATGAGAACATGCTGTGCAAAAACAGGAGCCTGACAGCGCACAGGCAGACAAGACCGAGCAACCGGGCGCAACAGCAGCCGGACCATCAGGGTTAAGTGAGAAAGAGCCACAAATCTGTTATATTGTGATTTATTCCCCATGCATGCAGCTCAGATTCAGCTCTTCTGGCCCTGTGCACACGCAGACAGATGAGTTACTATGGTTACGCTGACGCTCTGTCACCAAGGCACTCTCATGCATCCCAACCACAGGTTCTCAGGTTATTTAGCCTTTACGTACCTGCATCTCAAAGCTGAAGTATAGTTATGCTACATAACTTCACATATTATGTTCACATAATACATGGCTGCCAACACATTCTATTCTCTATCAAAGAAAGCTTTCAAATCTCACACTACATAAGACAAAGCCTTGAAGCCATGCCTTCAAGAAGGAACATAATTCTACATGTTAAATAGGCTTTCTGTGCACACAGGTCAAAGTCTGAACACCAGGCTTTTTTGGAGAGCAGAGGAAACCCTATAACAGAAGCGTGTTTACAAAGCAGCATGTACAGCCACATGAATACTTAAATACTAGAATGTGTTTTAAGATATACAATAATCAGCATTTGTATGGAACTGATGGAGCTTTCAAGACTTCAGTCCGAATCTGTTTTCAGACGTGAACTGACATGTGTCCTGACATATTTGTATTCTTTTTCCCCACTCGTCACATATTAGAAACATAATCGACATACAGGCAAGAAGCTACTAACAGTAGCAAAGGTTTTTATAAAAAGCACTCAGCAGAGAACATTCCTCTGCCAAGACCCAAAAGTACCCTTATGAAACCGCATCTAAATTCACTAGATCTGGGTATTCATTTGGATCTGCACCTTTAACACACTCCTTTCACACAGTCCTCTACATATGCCTGAGTATTCTCTGAGAAATCGAGGAAAATCAAAAAATAATCTGCTCCCTGATCCAGATCCACACCAGAATTGTATGGCTTCTTCCTTGGGTCATGCCCCACACCCTGTCGTGGAAATCAGTTGAGAAGTACAACCACAAACTGCTAGAGCAGAGGTCTTCAACAAGGGGTCCGCGACCCCTAGGGGGTCCGCGGAGGTACTGCAGGGGGGTCGCAAAATTTTTGGTTGATTAGACAAATTTTCTTTTTTTTTTAATTAAATTTTTTTTTTTCCAACCAATTGTTTTTCCACAAATTGAAATGTCTTTAAATACACAAACATGAATCTGTGAATTATTTTAATAGCTCAGTGTTGTATGCAAGATGCATGTTTATAAATGGTAGTGGCACGGCCACCCTGTACATGTTTAAAATAAAAACATGAATATATGAACCTGCGTATTATTTTAATAGCTTAGTATTGAATGCACAATAACAGGGTAGCTATGTTTATACATGGCACTAGGCCCAGTTTAATATAAAACACCATTATATACAATATATATAGTAGGGGGTCCCTGCTCCATCTCTCCATCAGTTTGGGGGTCCTTGGCCTGAAAAACGTTGAAGACCCCTGTGCTAGAGGACTGGGGTACAACAATGGTGTCTTTTAAGATGATTAACATTTTTACCAAATTGAATGAGCAGTCATACAGAGAAAAGATGAAAAGAATCCGAACTAGAGTGACACTCAAAGAGCACCATCCTCCCCCAAGGCCCAACAGTCCTCTTATGAAACCACATTTAAATTCACTAGATCCAGATTTTTATTAGGATCTGCACCAAATTGCACATACTCGTAAATATCAGTCCCCTAAACATGTCTGATATTTTTTTTTAAATCAAGATCCATGAAATATTATCTGAAAATTCAATAAAAATGTTGAAAAATGCATTGTGAACGAGAGAATAAAAATAATAATCCTGGTTCACCCCCTGATTTTGATTTAGCCCAAAATTAAATGGGTTCTTCTCTGATTCTGATTTCACAGGTCTCTATATCAGGGTAGGTGTATATACTGTCCAATATATGGCCACATGCATTTTTATACAGACCATGTCGAGATAAAAATGCGTGTGGTGATTTAGAAATAGTTTATCAAGCAGAGCGTGCTGTGACTCCATTGTTTACAATATTCTGAGCACATGTAGCAGGGTGGTGCACGGCTGAGCTGCTAACCACTCTGTGAAATACATTATTCATTAGAACTATCAGGACTTATTTCCTATAAGTATTGGTTGCATTATACGTTGGACCCAAGTAATCACAGATCCAAGGTCCAACACCAGATTTGTCCTCACAAAATGCTGTGTGGATGCCTGCAGGCTGTTTGAATCAGTGCATGAGCTTGAGTGCACGGCTGCTCTTTCACGTTTTATCTGTGTTTTTGATGTTTCTTTTATTCATTTTTCCATGTGTATCCACTGATTGCAGGTGCTCAACGTGTGCATATATTTGCAGCTCGGGGTTGGGGGGAGGAGAGTAACCGTGGTAACTTCTGCGTGCTATGTCACCGCCGTGACCCGTGTTACTCCGTGCTCCACACCTGCAGCGTGCGTGTCCTCTCAGTCTCACACAAAAAAACATAAATAACACATACACCTGCCAACACCCCTGTCATGTGTCTGAACACCAGCACCTGGCTAAAATATCACCTCCAACCTGAAAATATTGATTCAAAAGGAGTTGGGTGGGATTCTGAGGCGATCACACAGCAATGTGGCAGAAAACACAGGGGGAAATAGATTCTGAAACCAAACCCCGCTCCAGCCTTGCTACAAATGCCAATTATCGTTAAGGCCCTGACTGCAGCACTTAACTGCTGTCAAACACATACATTACACATTGCTTCGCACTTACCTCTGTTAATTACTGCATGAGACAGCAGACAGTAAGTAATTAGAAATGAGAAAAACTGCTCGGATCGAGACAGCAGATGCAAATGATCTCATAAGTCTTTATCACAAACACATAGTTTGATTTTTCCTTCTTCTGCGACCCCACGGTAAATACTGTACGAGCTGCTACTTCTCCTCCTCCTGCCTTCCAGCTGTTTATTTGAGCCACGCCGCCCCACCTCCCTGTCACTGCACCAGATTGACCGTACCCTACTAATAAAATAAAGAGAGATGCTCCCTCTGTGATGCTAGCACTAAATCATCGTGGGCCCTTGCGCCGTGTTGACAACCCCGGCCTCCTCTCTCTTTACTGTGACACCGCGAATATTAAATTATGCCACCGCAGGGGCCACAAGCACAGAGAGAGGGAGGGAGAGGGAGAGGGAGAGGGAGAGAGAGAGAGTGAACAAGTGCCAAGGAGTGGAGACGGTAGCGTAGATGGGCTTGTATTAAAATTAAACAATTTTTTAGTTAAGTAGATGAAAAATAAGGTGACTGGTTGGAAGGAGAGAAGAGAGAGGAGAAGGAGTGAGAGGAGGGCGCAAAGAGGATGATCAGTAATGTGCAGCCGGAGGGAAAAGATCAAGTGAAAACGGTGCTTATGGGATCAGGTGAAATGGTCAGAGTATGTGAGACTGAGGGGAGAGATTAGCAGATAGGCAGAGCGCCGGGCCTGATTTCCATAAAGGAGGGAAAAGGGAGGGGGAGAAGAGAAGAGAAGAGAAGAACAGAAGGAATGAGATGGGAGGAAAAAGTTTGAAATGTGGGTAAAGAGGTGGATGAGAAGGAAGTGGCCATCAGCGAATGGACGGCAGCTGTGAAGTAGAAATCAGAGACCCTGGGGCGTTCGGAGACGACAGACATCCGACCTTCAGCCCGAGATCGCAAGCACACGCATGCACACACACACACGTAGCTAATCTTGAATTACTGATATAAAAGTCTCCTTCAAACATCTACTTGAATATCTTTTACTTATGTATATTCACAAAGGGATACATTGGTTGAGTGTGTGTACTGAAGCAGGAACACCTATTTATTCCATCACTCCAGGATCAGGAAATAAAGTGTAAATAAACATGCATTTTAAAAAATGTAACACTTGCAGCCAGAAGCCGATGATTTAAGTGACTCCTCCTGAGCCTCGACGAAAGGATGATTTGCAACCACTGACTTCTTAAATCAAATGTATTAAAATGATTTACCTGGATCCACAGTCTTCCAGAGAACACACTGTTGTCCTCCCCTTGATTATCAGAGTATTTTGAATGACCCCTTTTGATTCACAACACTAATTTCAATCTTCAGTCATAAAACATTCCTCGAAAAAAGAATCCGACACCTACTCTGCCACATGGGGCCACAAAACAATATCAATAATTATCACAATATGATTTTTCATCAATAGCAATATAAAAAAAGTCCAATTTATATTGCTGTATTGTTTATGTACCGTGCAAGCACCATGAGGAGATACAGCACATAATTGATCGACCTCGTGTTTGTAAAACTCTTCGCTGTTTATCAAGCGTTTGTCATGCTCTGCTCGTAATGCAGAGTGGTCTTGGCTGTCGGGAAACGAGAAGCCCTCTGCTTCCTATGTTTCTGTTGCAGAATATGTGTGAGACAGCCGGGGCTGAAGCAGCCGTGTCTGAGCACAGGCAGGAGAGGATGGAGGACGTCTCTGAATGGTAGACGATGTGGTGGTTTCAGCATTGATTTGAAAACGGCCGCAACTTTCCAAATTCCCACTTATGAGTGGTTGCCGGTGTCAGGAGACCGCCCACCTTTGATTAGTGGGTGTTACATGTTTCATATATCATCATGACGGAGAGACATCCCAAGTGTTTCACTCTACATAAGCACTGGCCCTGAAAGATGTGAGACGGTTTCAAACCCAAGGTGGTGTTATGTTGAACTCATACACTAATACTGCATCCTGTGTATGTACATTACAGTACTTACCATGAAGTATTTTTGCACTCTCAATCCATTTTTTCACTATTGCTGTTTGCAGTACTCTCATCTTATCCACCGTGTGCCTTTTGACTGCATACTATGTTGTACTATGTACTGAGCACTTAATATGTTGCATACTTATATGTTCTGTCTACTTATGTTTACACAGGGGTTCACAGAGAAACAGCATTTCAATCCTGTCTATGTCCTATACAAAGCAGAATTCACAATAAAGTTGACTTGACTTTGATAAATATAATTTTTTATATATTTGATAATAATAAATATGCTATTAAAACCATGTGTTTCATCAAAAAACATTCATAAATACAAATATAAATAACCTATTAATTATAGTATTTCAAAAGTTTCAACAAGCGACTTGTTCCAAAGCCCCCTCCTGAAGATAAGTATCACATCGTACTTCTTAACACTCCTGCAACCACTTTAGCTTTAGATAATATTCTGATGACCACTCTGCAGTCCCCGGTCCTCACTGTGCAGAACATTGACACTCGTCTAAAAAACCCTCAAACGCCGCAGCGCCGCTTATTGCTCAGCGAACATCAGCGCGCGCCTCCCCGATGCATCCAGGCACAGGTCACCCAGCGGCCCGGCTCCGGCTGAAAGTGGCCACACACACCTCAGTCTGCTGATATTCGCACGGCTCAAATCAGAGTATTACAAGGCAAAAAACATAATTCAGTCAGCCTCATTTCGCCATCCAAAAGTGCGATAAAGCACCAATACGACGAATTAATCTCTGCCGCACTCAGAGAGTGCGTTCCGCGTCCAAACAGAGACCGTAGATCGGCAGTTCCTCGTGCCTCAGCATTTAACCACAACACAATTTGCTTCGTCTACCCCGGGAGAGTCAACAACTCGACGCTATGTTTTGCCGATATGTTGGCAAGAAAGAGATGTTAGATATGTTGTGCCGTTATAAATTCATCCAGGCTCTCAACGAGAATTGAAACTATTGACTGAAATGAAGAATTGTTTTATAGTTTGCTCCAAAGGCAGTGGATAGCACAGGGGAAAGTAACACAGACTGAAGGAAAGACACCATGATCAAACGCAGCTATGTGATGGTAAACTAAATTCTTACCCAAAATCGGCTTTCCATCCACTGTTTGGGCCAGAACCAGTGTGGATTGAAGTCGCCTTCATTCACTGGCTTTCCAGTTGTAAAGTCAATATTCCTCATCTGTGGAGAAAACACAATGTTGGGAGAGTTAGTTAACGTCTAGTTTGCAAACCCATCATTGTTGATCAGGTGCACTTCTTTGACTGAGCTATATGGATGAAGTGTCTCTAGTTTGTCTCAGTAATAAAATTGTAGAAATCAGTGATTCTCTACTGGAAACTCTGTCACTATTCTAATCAAGTGTGTGGATTTAAAAATACAAATAAAATCACGGCAGGCATGTTTGTAGTGTTTTCAGTACGTGTGATACTGACCAAATCAGTCTCATCAGAGGCGGGGAACAGGGGTCTGCCCATAGACAGCTCAGCAGCAATGCAGCCTAGAGACCATACGTCGATGGCCTCGTTGAAAGGAGCTTTCTGCAGAATCTCAGGAGATCTGAGTAGAAGAAGAGAAACACAAACATATTATATTGATTTGAATTTATTACAGCAAACACAGCTGTCCCAGGTATACAGATGTGCTGTCAGTAACTTACCTGTACCACAAGCTCTGGAGGACGCCACCTATCCATTGTTTAGGATTGTTGCAGGCTAAGCCAAAATCAATGACTTTTACTTTCAGTGGCTGCCTGACGTGATCCACCATCATAATGTTTTGTGGCTTCAAATCTGTATGAACGATCCTTGCGCTTTTCAGGAATTCCAAGGATGTCGCCAGCTGAAATCATGAATAACAAAATATAAATCATGAGCTACAGAGTTCTTCTCATCTACAAACACACATGTTCATTGATGGCTGCAAAAACAGAAACAACTGACTATCAGTCAGATATTACAAACTCGTATAGTTGACTATAGGAACAGGTAAACAAGATAGTTTGGAGATAGACCAACATACACAGCACTAGTGATTGTACACTAAATGTAATGATTGGAAGAACTGAAGGCATCTTCAGTCTATAAGGAAATCATTTAACTTAACATAGTGCAAACATCTTTCATTAGTTGTTACTGAAACAACAAAACTGCATTTTAAATGGGAGTTACAACTGGGATTTTGACAACTGTAAAAGACACATTTAAAAGTTCACCCTACAAAGTAGTTAGTGTAAGAAACAAACCTGCTGCAGAATGGGGCGGATCTGCTTCAGCTCAAGATGTTGACCCGGGCTGATCTGCATGAATTCCTGCAGATCGATACCCAGGTGCTCAAACACGAGGCAGTAATGTCCCTTGTAGGTGAAGGAGTCTTTCAATCCGACAATGTTGTACATTTCTGAGTGGAGCTCCATCATATTTTGAAGGATGGCCTCCTCTTCCTCCCCAAACTGCATGTGTGCCGTGCTTTTCATCATTTTTAAAGCCACCGTTTCATTGGTGCTCACATTCCTGCATTGGACGACGATTCCATAGGTTCCACAGCCGAGGTATTTCTGCACCTGGTAAAGTATAGTCAGTCTGCTGATATTCGCACGGCTCAAATCAGAGTATTACAAGGCAAAATATATAATTCAGTCAGCCTCATTTCGCCATCCAAAAGTGCGATAAAGCACTTTGGCTGTCTCGCATATCCTGAGTCCATTTGGAGCGTCAGTTGTGCACGTCCTCAGAAATTAACGCTACGCGAACGCCAGATGCAATATGCACTTGAACGGCAGAGGTAGTGTAGCAGAAGGTGGGGAAGCTCACTTTGTGTCTTGTGGTGTAAGATCAGTGGGGCAATCGGGCGGAGCAAATAATCAAAACGTCCTGGCGGACATAAAAAAATACTGGGTGTTTCTCCATTAATTTCTTGCATTGGTGAACGAGAGAAACATACTCGCACTGTCTTGAAACGCCTTACAGACCATCTACGTGGCGCCGCTGTCTCTTTTCTGCTGTAATCTTAAAATTAACAAAACAGTAACCTCCTAGAGCGTCACATGCTTATTGTTTACGTCATGCAATTCCAGAAGTCCAACACGGTCTGATTTCTCCGGTGTGCCCTCCAGTGGTATCCTCCGGTAACACGCGTAGTACGTCGGCAAGTATGCGAACAACATTTCAAGTGTCAAATTGATCCCCTCATGTCCTCAGTGCACCGACAGGCCCCAGGCGCATCATTCAACAAGTTTCCAATTTGAAATCAACGAACTTGGAAGTTCGTACATTCCAACAGCTAGTTCTTAACAGCCACAAGACTCTCATCCCGGTCAGTCTGTCCAGGTGCTCGATCCCATCCCGGATCCTACATATTCAGGAGACAAGCGATGATTTCCGATCTCTCACGCAAAAAATGTGTATATAATATGCTTGATGAAAGTGCCGATCACTGAAGTGATCTCACTTTCTTCAAAAAAATAAAAATAAAAATAAAATATATTAATAAAAATAAAATATATAAATAAAAATAAAATAAAAATAGCTAGTGCATCCCTCTGATTCTCTGCAATTATTCACAAATGCACTCCATCTGTGAGTTTTGGGGATTTTCAAGGATAGTGGCTGCAAGCGCTGGCCCCCTCCTTCCTAAACGAGTCTAATTAAAGCAAACTTTTGCCTGCACTCTATTCAGCTCATGCATTCAGGATAGGAGCTGCTACTTCTTCAGCCAACCAAGGTGTTTCCTCTGGTTCCGTACAACAATTGGGAAGATGATCTTCTTCTGCCTTCACTTCCTATATCCGTCCTCATATAAACGCACTCCTTCCGAATCAAAGTTTTAAAAACCTGATGTCGGTAAATCTTGCATATAACTGGTGGTGGTTTTGTATTATCTGCTCACTCTTTTGAGTCATGCTAGCTATACAGATAACTTGTCATTAAACACACACCTGGGCACTCTCCTCACTCATTGCCTACGCGGTCTTTGTGACCCTGCTTGGTCGGAAGGACCCATACGTGCTTCGCGACGTATTGCACACTGTATTTACTTTCGGTCCAGCGGACCTTAATTTCTGTTTGTCATGCGACTTAATTTCTGTGGCGGTTGCTGTACCGATTTGCATTTCTGTTGATATTTTATTTTATTTGGTCTTGGACCTTAATTTCAGTTTGGTCAAATGACCTTTTATTTAAGTTCGGTCCTTGCTGACCGTTTATTAAGTTATACATTTAGATCCTGCACTCACCACGACATTCACTTTCGGTTCAGCGGACCTTAATTGTTGGTATCAAGCAACCTAAATTTTGTTGCGGTTGCTTTACCGATATATAATTTCGTTAGCATTTTATTATTTAGTCTTAGACCTAACTTTATTTATGTCTGATAACCTTTAGTTATGTTCTACATTTTAGATCCCATATCATACCTGCACATATGATCTTTTACTTGTCGGTCTTCAGACCTTTATCTCATGACATGTTCACTCGGGCTGCAGATGCAGTCTAACGAGTCATCTCTATAATTCTATCCGATAAATGTTATAACGATTGTCTGTTTTACCAAAGCATGTATTATTTTGCCTAGAATACGACAACACGAGGAAAGACTCATCATTATCTCACTTCTCCTGATCTACGTTCTTCGTCTTACTTTCTTTTGGGGGTATTCCTGTTCGATGCTCTGCTCCACCCCCTTCTAATCCTGATGACATCTCACAGGGGTCTAAAATGCCAAAGACTGTAAACATTCACTTTGCTTCTGTGCATTTGTCAAATAAACATCGTTAAATTGTGAATCAAGTCTCTCCTGATTGAATTGCTGCAACGTCTTTGTGCTGCTTTGTCAATTTTGAATTTCCTCTTCAGAGGATCACTAAAGGTACAGCTCATCTCATCTTGTCTCATCTTCTGTTGCAGCTCAGAAAAGAGTAAAACCACAACCTTCACTTTCATAAAGAAAATCTGTATTTCAGCTAAAAAGAAACTAAACAACAACGACACATTTATCACAATAATTATAAATTTCGACTGATATGCACATTTTTATCATGGACATGTGACCCAGGCCTGGTGCAGACACACAGAGGCAGGAAGTGCAAGGGGACATTTTCACACACACACACACCTGTAGATTAGTGAGGAGCATACACACACACACACACACACGGAATAATACACACTTTGAGCAGAAATGAAGTAAGTCAGCAGACAACTCTGCCTCATGCGACGCTCACACACTGCACATGCCTGACATTTTCAGATGGACGCACTGTTTTCACTTTCAATCATAAGCTGCACGTCTCAACACCTAATGAGTCAGATTAAATCAGACGCATTGAAGAGACAGCAACTTGTTCCATTAACCTCAGTCAGTTCATCACATGACATCCGTTGGCCTTCTCCCCTGATTCTATTCTCCACATCAGTCTGATCTGTGTGTGGACAGGTGACCTGCCACTCACACTCTGTTTACCGACGACCACCATTGTGTTCTGCTGCCAATTAGCCAGGCCACACACACCCTGAAGAATGAAACCCAGCTATAAACATGAACACGCAGTAACAAGAGGGCGCTGTCTCACCTCTCAGCTGTGTTTAGTCTTCCTCTGCACTAAAGTCTTCATCACAGTCACTGACGCATGCTCTCCACTTCCTGTGTCAGTCCACAGACGTCACCTGCTCCAGGCCTGGTGCAGCACATGAGCTGTTAGCACATGGGAGTTTGTCTCTTGCTAAAAAGTCAGGACTGCTCCCCAAGGGTGGAGCCCCCTGGTGGCTGATTGAATCCTGCATCCTCCATGGTAGTGGGTGGGACATGGCCCAAACTAAAAAGTCAAAGCACATGTCAGATAAATATTTCTCTAGGCTGGTTCGATCTTTTACAGTAGGGCCTAGTTCATATCTATGGAGTCCCTAAAGGGTCAAGGCAAGTTAAAAAATATTTGCTTTTGCCTTTCTCGCAATATTTTCCTATTCCCATCATGCAACATTGTCATTTCTTTAGACCTTTAGGTGCAGTCATCTGTAACCATCCACTTGTCCTGAGTGCAGTAATGACACCCTGCAGATCACCATACTGCATTCTTGCATTTGGAAGAATTTGTTTAATTTGACTTTCATTAATTATAAAACAATGTTTATTGATCATTAAATCACCAACCTTCATACCCAGTTCAAAGTTAAATTCCATAAGATGATCCATACTGCAGGGTTGTAGCACGAAATGTTGAAATGTCGAGAACCCACAGGCCAGGACCGGGTCTGCCAAAACATTTTGAAATGACATTTCGGTTTGGATCATTCACATTAGCTGCACATATCTGTAATCATGGAAAACAAGCAATAACCATGTGTGTCAGGGACATGGTAACGAATTAACTACTTACTTCATTTTCACTGTAATTTGGGTTTTCATTAGTTATTTGATGCTATAAACAAAGGGGGGGGGCTTCATGTGGAGACATGTCGTCTATCTTTATATACAGTCTTTGTTCTTCACAGGTACAGTCAATTAGCATCAATATCAGCTTCAGTTACTGGAAATACTCTGTACTCCCATCGCTTCACCCTTCACCTACATCAGTTTGCTGCAATGTGTTTTCCTTTCTTTACATTAGAATTATATTTCCATTAATAGGAATTTGATTAACCAGCAGCACCACCAGACACATGTGTTAATCACATCAGTCCCGCCCACCTTGGTTACTGTTGCTACATCTGTCCAGAGTTCTAATCGTAGACATTTACAGTCACTCCTACAACAATGCCTCTTTAGAGACTTCAGAGAGACAAAGGTTGTTATAATTTCTAAGCAATGAGCATCCGTGTGACCTTCTACAATGACAACAGTCGTTGTTATCAGGTTTTATCAGCTGCAGTTAGCTGATCAAGCTGTTAGCTCGTTGAGTTTGATTAAAACTCTATTGATTTTTTTTCATTCATTTTTCTGGATTCATATATTTGCGTTTTAATTCAAAATCCTAACCACTTAATGATTGTTGAAAGAGTCTGTGAAATAAAGAAATAACTTGTCGTTGTATTGCAGTGTGTTAGCCCCAGGCTGCTATTTGTTTCTAATATAACATTTCTTTTGAAAATAATATTTGCGGATGTTTTACTACGGCAGTGCACACCAAAGTGACTCGTAGTGAAGTTGGCCTCAGTATGTAACTGTAAGACAAAAGAACATACCCACTGTGATTTTTGTTATCTGACACCATTATTAGCGATGTTACCATTAGTATATTATAAGGATGGATGGATGGATGTTGTTTCAGAGGTAGCTTGTTTATTCTGTTCATTTTTTCTCCATATTTTTGTTTTATTATCATCATTCCCATTTCCAAAGCAACGTGTCGTGGCCAATGTCAATTGCAGTTGTTCTGTTTCAGACGTCAAGCAAAAGACCCTGATATGTCTGTTAATGATGGGGTTCAGGGCTCAAACCAGATAAATGAACATGTAACTTTCTTGATCCAACGTGTGGTTTGCGTCGCACTGATTTCTCTTTTATTTGAAGACACACAGCCGCTGTTAGGATGTCAGAATATGTAGTGAGACTTTTTGGTAAAAGTGGGAAGTGCAGTTTAGTAAATCTTTCTTCCTGTCTGGCTTTTCAAGGACACAGATTTTCACACGTCAACCCTGAATCTCTGAAATGTAAGTACAGCAAAGTAAACTTGACCCACGGCAATCATTGACATTGCCTCGGAGGAAGGCCACTCTACTATGTACTTACTGATTTGCATTGACAGAGGATGCAAATTGAACAAAACAGACTGTACATGCGCTCCATGTGAACCTGCCACCATTGTTCTGCAGTAGCTCCATCATCAACTTCAGCAAAGGTCACAGTACTTGAACTGTTTCATTTTTAATATTTGAAAAAATAAAACGCTGTGATACCTCGTCTGATTAAAATGATTACTGGCATGAAAATAAAGTTCACTACGGAATAATGTGGAGCATGAATGTGAAGGAGCCTTTAATTCTGCTCATAATTATTACACTGGGCTTTGAAAGGAAACAACAGCCTTCAGAGTTTGTGCAACTCATTTCAGTGCAAAGGGGTTTCTGAATTAACATGTTTCTTTATTGCACTTAACAAGGATCGCTTTGGTAAAAAATTACCCTCCAGTGACCTGTTTGAATATTTATGCTAAAAAGGTCATTTTAAGGACGGATTCAATTTGATGTATTATATTTTAGAAATGTGTAAAACTGTATTTAATTTACTAATTCATAAGACTGCACTCAGAAATAAAAGATATTTCTCTTTAAAGAACTCAATGAAATGTCAGATATTATAACCTAATTGGCAAAAGTTTGGTGTTTTGTTGAAAACGGCTTTAGTTATAGTTTCCAAACAAGATTTCATGACATTTCTTGTCTTTTTCTTTTCTAGTTCCACATTAGGGCAGTGACATTACACTGACACATACAGTAATTACTTTTTGGTGAATAATTTAAGTAAAAGAGATTATTTACTAATAAAAACTATTTTTTTAGTTCTATTTTTGGTCTCTCAAGGGAAATAAATGGTTCTTTAGCTGCAAAATGCTCCTCCATGTTCAGCAGCTGGTCACCAGCTTTTTGTCTGTCTGTTACTTAGTGCTTTTTTTTTCCACAGAAAACAGATGCAGCTGGAATCAAGGTGGATGAGAGCAGCAGGGGTGGAAGTAACTCGTTACTTTCACTCTTGTTACTGTGACAAAGCTGTTATTTGTGTATTTTTCATTTTCAATCAGTAATTTCGACCCTAAAATATTTCCCTCGGCCACATTTAAAGTTCGAAATCATTACGGAGAATGTCACATGAGGAAATATGTGACACTGATCAACCATGGAAGGATGCAACGAATGAAAATGGACAAATCAGCAGCTGCAGCAGAGAAGAAGCTGCTGCTGGTGGATGTGTAGCATTGTGGTCTGAGGCTGCAAGAGGGCAGAGCTCTGTGTTCAGAGACGAGCTGCTCTCAGATCACGGTCAACATACAAGTTCTCTGGCAACAGCTACATGTTGGGCTGTGACTCCTCTTTCTGCTGCTGTACACTGACGATGAACACGCAGAGAGGTTGGAAGAAGAGGTTGAGAATGACAGAGGGACGTTCATGCAAGTGTGGAACACACGACTGATTGTTGTTAGTCTTTGTACAGAGGAGAGCATCAACAACTGCTGCGTTTCCTGGCAACCCAGTGTTTTGCCCCTGTTTGTCAACTGCAGCTGATGTGGAGTTTATGTTCTCAGCATTTTCTGCTGCTTAATACTGCTATTAATTATATTACAAGCAGCAGGGCATTTGATTTATGTAGCTGAATAACGCTACATAAAGTCTATGGACACCAGCTGTGGTATACAGATATTTCTATTATTCTGTCCATGCTCTTATATAAGTACATAAAAGACAAGTCTTTCTTGTTTAACACAGTACAGCTCAACAGCCTCACACACATTCTACAAAATAATCAACAACTCTCTAAAACATGTTTAATGAAACCCAACATTACAATTATCATGAAGGGAGAATTTATAACTGGACTGTTGTGTTTGATGCTGTTGCTCCATGTACCTGATAAACTGACAACTGACTGTAGTTATTGGTTGTTTACACAGGCTGATAATCGCCTGACTGGAATTCATTGGTTGCTTTCGGTGCATTTCTCACCTGGGAACCAAGTATATGCATTAATGTAGCAATTAATGTACGCCTGTAGCCAAAACATGTTCTGTAATACACCCCTTTAACACCAAAATAAGTGGGTCTGATGACACTAATGTGCCGGAAACGGAGCAGCTCTCTCACCTCGCTGTCTTGCTAGAGTTGCTTTTCGTAGGATACGAGGAAAATAAACGCTGTTGCACGTTGTTCCCAAGATGTAGAAAATAATAAGTACACAAATGTTCCTGGCTGTTTATGTGCTGACGTCCAGACGTTCAATGCACATCACAATTACACACAGAGAAAGTGAAGTGCCTGAAAAGAAAAGAAGTAGAAGGACTTAGAGTGCATTCATTTGAGTGTCATGTTTCCATATTTATATCAGATGTTAGTTAATGTTAGTTTTTTTGAGCAATGGGGATCTATATCAGAACGTTTTTTATTATTATTATTATAGTAATGATAACAATAATGTTGATAATAATGTTCTAACTGTATTTGTGTAGCACCTTTCATAGAAGACATGCCACTCAAAGTGCTTTTACATACAAAATGACTTTACACAAGTCATTTTACTTCTACTGGAGTAAAACTTTAAGGTAACAGAACTTTCATTGAAGTACAATGTGCCAGTTCTTTTTAAAACCCAGGAGAACAGCACAGTGAGAGTGAACCAAAGCTCTAATGTTTTGGACCATACAAAATACATTGAAGATGCTAAACCTCCATTAATCTGTATGTCACTATCTGAGCCAGTTCCATTTTAAGTCTGCGATTCAAAAATGCGAGTATTCCCATAATATATTTATTATTTATCTACTAATATTTTCCTTACTGGGCAAGGATGCAGGAATTTCTTGCAGAAAAACAGCAACAACACCTTCAGAACGCATAGGTGTTAACCTTGTCTTGTTAAGGTCTGTTCCATCTGGGATCAGTCATGTGTGACCTGCAGCTGCCTCTAATATAAGGAGGCCACTGAGATGTTAGGATATATGATGCCCTGTAAAATACCTTCTAACTGAACATAAACATTGATGCTGCCATGGTGAGCTTTCTGGGATGAGCAGCTCTAAAACAAAAGCATCAGAAGAAAGTTGATGCTCTGTGTATATGCTTTGTGCATGTGTGTGTGTGTGTGTGTGTGTGTATATAGGTTTATGTGTCTGTGTGTGTGTGTGTGAGGGGGGGGGACGTTCCATTTAGTTGTTTTCCATCATCTGAATGCTTCTTGTCTCAGTTTATATTTTAGACCCTATCATTTCAACGCCTTCACATTTCCTCCTATACACCTCTGTTGTGTTTTTAGCATCACCTCCTTTTCCTTACCTGTCTCTCTCCCTCCTTCTTTCCCTGCCACTAATGTGCCTGTGACTGGTGAGAAGGCAGATATTGTCATTGTCAACTATTTAGATGGCAGATCCACCAACATGTCAACAGGGCGGCCCTCCTGATGGCCGCGTATCATTGATATGGACTCTCCCTCTCGGGTGTCTCACTGTCCCCACTCTGACGTATGCTGGTGTGTGTGTGTGTGTGTGTGTGTGTGTGTGTGTGTGTGTGTGTTCGTATGCACGCTCCGTCCACTTGCCACTGAAGGTTGCTCCCAGGGGTCTCCCTCTCCAAGTAAGAAATGACAGAGACGACAGCCGAATCTCGGTCTTGTCCCTCTCTCTCTCCGTCCCACTTCCCTCACGGCCTCACGGCCTCCCTCCCTCCCGCCCGCCCGCCCGTCCGTCTATTGACAGGTCTGCGGCCACAGCACCGTGCTCACAATGAATCCCAATGATCGAGCACGCATCAGGAACCATTACCTGCGCGGCACAAATGTACACTGTGAATATGAATGACCGGCGTGGGTGTCACTGACCACTTGAAGTACACGCACACATGCCAAAGTGTGAATACTAAATATCTCCTCGGTGCACCGCCGCGCTCCACTCCTCTGTCAGTCTTGGAGGGAAGAGGATCCATGCACAATGAAGCTCATGAATTATCTGCTGAGCATGAATGTCAACTATCGGGCACACACTTGTATCCATCATTCTTATATGCTGATATGTCGAAAGATCAGCCTGTGAGTGATATGTGTGCAAAGCTTTTGTCATTTACACATGCAATCAATTATACAAATCACATGGGGGACGGGGGGGGGGGGGGGGGATGGGCATACATGTGCATACAACAAAGTCCCAGGACACCACCCTGGATCTGTCACACTGTTAGCCAGCACTTTCCATCACATCTTTCCATTGTCGCCTTTTGATTGGATACATTCAAACCACTAAATTTGCTTGAAATGTCGGGGCGGAATGAAAAACTAAACCCAGGTCACATCTTTCATAATTCTGTGATGTTTCAGATGCTACGCCGTTTGTTTACTACCTCCCGCCGTGCACATCACCGTAATGCCTGTAGGCAGGGGAGCAATTCACATACACGTAATGTATGTCTGGAGACTGTGATGGAGGGAAGTCTACTACGCTTATAAGACTGCTTAATGTTACGCTAGCTGTTCACACACTGTGTCCGCATGCAAATGGTCACAACAGTAAAAATCAGCACAGTAATGAATGAATAACATTTACATATTATTTGCTAGTCATCAAGTTACCAAGAACCAGCTGGCCACATTTGACCTTGGATTTAATGACAACTGCATGATACAATGTGTCTATTCAGATGTTGAGAAAACTGTAAAGAAACATTTCTTTTTTCTTCATTATGGTCGTGTAAGAGCACAAGTCTCCCTCTGAGGCACGGAGAGAGAAAACGACACCTGAAAGGAGCTTTTTTTAACAGAAGCGAGTGTGAAAAAAAAAACGCATTTTCCAATAAATTCTCAGATGTGGATGAGCCATCGGACTGTAAAGGATTTGTACGTTTATATATGCATAGCATGGTGTGTGCAGTGGAGGGGGAAAAGGGGACTGGGACCGCAGAGTTGAGAATTACAGCATGCAGATAGGGATCAGGGTTTTGGGGATGATACATATTCATACGAGGGATGGGATTGGGGTCGGCCTGTGCTTTGGATTGTTTTCAGTGCCCCGCGCTGACTTCCCCGAAACATGCACACGCAAGATACAAAAGGGGCAACACACACACACACTCGCAGAGAGAGTGAGGGGACACTGAGGTTGCATTTTGGCATCAACACAGTTACATAATTGTCTATTTAGACTTTGGTTTAATCTGAATGCGGCATGTCTCTAAATTTTTCATCATCCTTATCTGTAATGGCATCACTCTAACTAATCACGGCAGTGTTGGAAACGGTCTGCGGCGTCTGGCTTACTGCTAATCCCCCCTCTCACGTGAGAACTCACTTTTTACCCCCCCCACACTTCCCTTCCACCTCTGTCTCCGTCTCACAAACCCACTGTTGGCCCCCGCCCAACCTCTCCAACCTCCAGGAGCCCATCAACTCCCGTTACGAGCCAGTGTAAATTGAATGCTGTGAATCAGGGCCGGCTGTTACTGCATGTGACTGGAGGGAAGGGAAGTGGGGAGGAGAAAGGGACTGCATGTCCCCGCAGCTTTATGGGATGGTGTCTCTCCAAGATATATCACCGCCTGGCCAGATAATACCATCATGTACATAACTACCCTGTGTGTGTGTGTGTGTGTGTGTGTGTGTGTGTGTGTGTGTGTGTGTGTGTGTGTGTGGGTGCATGTTATGTGCTTAACGGCTGACCTGCCGCTCAGCTCCTAATAAGGGGCATCTGCTGCTGTTTTACAGGATGGAACCGTGGAGGAGGAAATGAATTGTAGGGGAAAGCTGTGGAAAAAAAGGGAACGCCGCTCTACGAGAAGTGCTTTTGTTGAACGGTAGTAAAAAAAAAAAAAAAAAGAGTAACATTTGGCGACATGTGCGCGGGCAGGCAAAGAAGTATAGAAATTTGAGAGAGAGTGTGTGTGACAGAAAATGAGGGCTGGGAGGGTGAATTTAGAAGAGAAAATGAGATAGATAGAGAGAGATGCCGAGAGACGAGCACACAAACAGAGTGCGAGCGAGCGATGGAGAGCCAGAGAGAGCCCAGATGAGGGAGTTGAGATGATGGGCTGGCAGTTTCCAAGCACCAGGCTGTTTTTCAGGGCTGTCAAGCACATTGTGAGGCATTGTTTGAAATGCCCAGGCTGATGGCTGACATATTCCCCATGAATCTCGCATGCCAGACCGCTGTCCACAACACTACACTCAGACACACACATAAGCTGAAGTGCCGTGCGCTTTCCGAGTTTGTGTGTGTGTGTGTGTGTGTGTGTGTGTGTGTGTGTGTGTGTGTGTGTGTGTGTGTGTGTGCTCGTCAGCGAAGGGTAATTGGCCGACCTTGGCCCATCAGGGTGGCTGGGATGAGGCAGGGTGAGGGAAAAGGGAGGGAGGGCAGTTGTAAATTTTACCCCACATCAATGTATTTCAGTCAGTGGCACTCCACTCTGGCAGTTAACCAGTACCCCTGGACAATGTGCACAAACACCCCCCCCCCCACACACACACACACACACACACACACACACACACACACACCAGAAATTCGTACAAACATATGCACAAATCCACACGCACATAGGAAGAAGAGGCATGCTGTACACAAATCCATAACTCACTCAGTGGTCTCACACACACACACACACACACACACACACACACACACACACACACACACACACACACCAGGTGAGTTAGTGTTTAATCTCTTCACCAGCACTCAGAAGTGTCTTACATCAAATCCAATCTACACATGTGGACATGTGTTTAGGGAAAGAAAAATCTTTAATGGTGATTTTTTTTTCCTTCCCTCTTCTCCTCTCTTTTTTTCCCTTAATCTCTTTCTTCATCCCTCCGCTGTCTCCCACAATCTCGCCCTCTCTCCCTCTCATCTCTGCTCCCCTGTATCTCTCTATGTCAGCTCACGCTCTTCGTCTGCCTTGTTTTCTCTTCTTCCCGTTCCACCTCTCCTCTCTGCTCCTTTCTTTTTGCTGTACCTCGACCCATCCCTCCCGCTCGCCTCCACCATCCATCTTTCCTTGCATGCAATTTTGTCGCTTCTCCCAGTGTTTCATCTCCTTCCTTCCATGCTTTCTCTCCCCTGTGCCTCTGTATGTTTGTAATCCCACCCTCTCCCTATCCCTTTCACTCCAATTTCCATCCATTCTGCCGGGATGTCTCTCTGCTGTTGTTTTGTCTTTTTGTTTTTTTCTCGGTTGCCTTTGTCCTATCTTCCCCATCCCCATTTCACCCACAGCCATAGGGGGACAGCTGTCGGAGACAGACCTGCAGAAATAACTGTGTTACTCCTCTAATCGATACAGCCAGGCACCAGTGGCTACTGCCTAGTCTTGTCCAGTGTGAGTGTGTGTGTGTCACTGTGACTGTGTGTACTCCAGTCCTTTGCTAGAAGGCAGAAACAGCAGAGAACCAAAGACATATCTACCTTCGCCATCAGAGACGGACAAGATTTAATAGATGTATATCCCTTCCTCATGCTGTCCATCCATCCCTCCGTCCTGCCATTCACCCCTCTTGTCTCCCCTTCTCTCCATGTTGTCATCCCCAGGCTTTTCCTATGATCTGACAGGAAATTGAAGGGAGTGGGATGGCAGGTGTTTCATGAAGTGTGTGGGGTTTAACCATAAAGCACTAACCTAAACCCGACCCCCCCATTGCCTTAAACCTGACCCAATAACCTGAACCTAGCCCTTACCTTATCCTTACCTTAAAACATGTCTTTACCTTAAATATCAATGTTTTATATTGTTGGGAATTGTCCTTCTAAAGAAGACGAAGCCACAAACACACACACACACACACACACACACACACACACACACACACACACACACACACACACACACACACACACACACACAGCTGCATCTGTATTAACACTAGTAGCATGTGTAGCATCTGTATAAAAACACAAACACTGGAAGTTGTAGGTTTTTTCTTTCTTTAGGATTAACCATCATATCCAGTATGTGAGGTCTGTGACAGTCTCATTTATTAGAAAACAGTGTAGCATGTGCCGGATTTGAATATTCTTGCAGACAGCAAACTGAACATGTCGCCCCCTCCAGACCCACTCCAAGAGGCTCACAGTGACAAATAATCACTTTCTCTGCTTTCCAGGACTCATTCAGCTCAATGGCAGGGAGTTGGTCCATCTGTCTATAACTCCTCTTAAGAAGTTTCTCTCCCCGCTCGTCCCTGGCTTTCTCCCTCCGATCATTCCTCTTCTCCGGCTAATGAGGATGTTGTCTACCGGGAGCTGTGTTTCTCCTTTCAGTCTTCTTCCAAAGGCGGTGGCTGAAATTTACTCCAAAGCGCTGCTTAATGGTGGATGGCAGTTTATTGGAGGAAGGGGAGAAAGGGATCGGCTTGGCGGCGCAGATTGGTTAAGATTTCACTTGTTGAGCTCGCTCGCTGAAAGACAGAGATGTGAGAGAGTGTGAAGACGTGAGAAAAAATGTAAACTTTTGCCAAGCGGGAAATAAAGATGAGAAAAGTGATAATTGTAAAAAAAATTGGATGTGAGAGTTATGTGAGAAGAAAAACACGAGAAAAAGAGGCAAACAGATAAAGAGTGGATTAAAGGGAAAATGGAAACACGTAGAGACTAAGAAGGCACTTTAAGCTAATGGCCTACTGGCAAAGAATATTCAGTAATCTGTTGGTTTTATGGGATTAACTGTTCAATAGCACTTCTTTGGCTTTTACAGCTCTACACAGGTTCTATTTATAAAGCAGCTTTAGAGGAGAGGGGTATGTGATCATGGCTCACATCAGCGTTTCTAATCATTTTAAAAGACAGGAAAACGCTTTAAGTGACAGGGATTCTGGTCCTCAGGGGCTGCGCATGTGTCTGCCGACCATGTCTCTCCAAAAAGAGACGAAAGAAAATGAGAGAATGTGAAAAAAAAAAGAAAATTAAGGTTATTGTATTGTCAGTAAAATACATGCTTTTATATGCCTAAAGTGAGGCTTAGCGTGAGGAGGAAGCCAGAATTTAACCAATTTAATTTATTATTCCCTAACTTTTTTTCACAAGCCCGGCTGCCAGCGCCCATGTAACACACAGTGAAAGCACAACAGCATGGAACAAACAATGACAAAAATAGAAAGCGGGGTATCACCTGTGATCATGTTTCATAAATGCATCCAGAAACACTCAGCTTTTGCCGCTTTTTTTTTGTTTGTGGCTATTTCAGGTCATTCTACAAATGGCAACGTGACAAACACCTTCACCTCCAGCGCACTGATCGAATTAGTTGGTAAACAGTGCTGCTGTTGCCAGACTTTGACATAAAGGCTAAAACGAGGTGCGTTCAGAGTGTCTGCTAACTCAGTCAGTGCTAATGAATCACATGCACCCAAATACAAACACATCCCATGGAATGCCTTCTAACTTTACGAGGCTACTATGCATGATTGTCGTTATGTATGTTTTGTTTTTAATTTGGACAATACTTACATCAGTGTAATTTATCAATTTGATTAAATTGACCAACTATCACGGTTATAATGATTTGTTTTAGTTCCCTATCAGGTATGCGTTGGGCAAAATGACTATATGCGAAACATGCATGTGTGTGTGTGTGTGTGTGTGTGTGGGGGGGGGAGTGTTTTTAGTGTGTGCTTGCTCTTCCCTACTGTGAGCTGTTGCCATGGTGACTGTATTAAACATGTGCTGTTTGTCTACCTCCAGAATTACATTTCACACAACCCCAATGTTTGCCACCTTTTCATGTTTTTTTTTTTGTAATGATAGAGAGAAAGACAGATAAAGGGAGGGAGAGAGGAAAAGAGCGAGAAAAATTAATGATGATTGTTTTTTCGCATTTTTTATATTTTTTGTGATTGAGGATAAGGAAACACCTTTTTTATATTTTGGAACAAGAATTAAACAGTAAACGTGTAAACTTTGTTCATTTGTTTTTGCAAGGCACACTCAAGAGAAGAGAAGAGAAGAGAAGAGAAGAGAAGAGAAGGGTCAAGAAGAGAAGAGAAGAGAAGGGTCAAGAAAAGAAGAGAAGAGAAGAGAAGAGAAGAGAAGAGAAGAGAAAAGAAGAGAAGAGAAGAGAAGAGAAGAGAAAAGAAGAGAAGAGAAGAGAAGAGAAGAGAAAAGAAGGGTCAAGAACAGAAGAGAAGAGAAGAGAAGAGAAAAGAAGGGTCAAGAACAGAAGAGAAGAGAAGAGAAAAGAAGGGTCAAGAACAGAAGAGAAGAGAAGAGAAGAGAAGAGAAGAGAAAAGAAGGGTCAAGAACAGAAGAGAAGAGAAGAGAAAAGAAGGGTCAAGAACAGAAGAGAAGAGAAGAGAAAAGAAGGGTCAAGAACAGAAGAGAAGAGAAGAGAAGAGAAGAGAAGAGAAGAGAAAAGAAGAGAAGAGAAGAGAAAGGTATGATTTTTGGAACACACCTTCAGCATCAGCATAGCCTCTATGCTATAAAAGAGGCTATTTTGATGCCATAGTTCTCCATGTAGAGAGGAGCCTCACTGGCTGTGGCTCAGTGGGGTAAGGCTTTACTGCCATCTTCTGGTGATACGAGGAATGACTTATTAAGAATGCAACACATTGCCCTCAGATAATCGAATACAAATGGGATATGTATTGACCTATTGGTAGACACTGACATGACATGTATATATCCAGACACACACACACACACACACACACACACACACACACACACACACACACACACACACACACACACACACACACACACACAGGATCCACTCATACATGCACTATTACTGCATACCGTCAGCATGCAAAAATCAATTTTTAATTTTGTTTGGGAAAAAATTGAAGCACAGTGAGCTATGCAAAATCATTGGAGTGCTGTCTTCTAAAATGTGCGTCCATACACATGAGCACACTAATGCAGAAACACACACAAGGTGCACGCCATGCACCCCTGTCACAAACACACCACTGCTTATTGATCCTTTCACATTCGCTATTTGATTATTGGCGCCCTTTAATGAACTGACCACCTCGCTCTCGGCCCGTTGGCTATTTTTGACCTGTTGCAGGCTATTATTTCCTTGCTGCTCTGAGGATGACCAGAAAGACTGTTCATTACAGCCAGGATGCGATTAGACTTGCAAATGCCTGCCCTGCCCCGCTCTCTCTCTCTCTCTCTGTCTCTCCTCTGAAAGTGCAGTCATTAACAGAGCCCTTCTTAACCCTGCAATTTGCCTCCTTACCCATGCTAAGAAGCACCAAAGGGTGGAGAAGATGAGCCTGGGTATCGTGGCATGATGTGGTGAGCACATTTTCTACAGTATCACACTGCTGCCAGGAACTGGTGCTCCAGATGATAAGGGATTAATAACAGACAAATGATTCGTCTGCATTGAAAGACTGAGATCTTGAGACTGTGCCTGGTGGTCACTTCTGGAAACACACTGACAAGTGGAATGGGTTCAAAATTGTGTGTTGGAAATAAAGCAGCAAAAGAAAATGTATTTTCAAGAGATTTTTTAATTTTGTAAGAGAGGAATACTACGAGTTTTGCACCTGTATTACTAGTTTGCAGGAAGGTGCTTGTTAAATCATGCAACAATTTTTTTTACTTCTTTGTGGTGCTCAAAACTTCGAAATTTCCGCTATCAGACTTTTTGGACTCCTCATCATCATGCATTCTGGTCCGTACCCATCATCAATCCCCATTAAACCCTCAGTCCATCATTCTGTACTCGAGCCTGCACCTTAACATCCCCCCAACCATCCCTCCCTCTGTGTCTTCTACTTCATCATAATCTCATTTTAAATCAAATGTGCAGCTAAGAATCATGTTTTAGAATAAGAATCATATCATCACTTCATTAATCGATTGATTAACAATGTTTCCTCTTTCCTCTTCATCCTCTGAAAATACAAGATTCAGTTTTTACTCCTGATTGGACAGAGAAGAACATCTTCAAAATTAAAAAGCCGATAACAGAAAATGGTTAATTTTTGAAACAATCAGTCAAACACAAGGCCAACAGTCAACTTAAATTCAATCAAGCTGCACCACATGTCACACACTCACAGATATCAGTCCCCTTAAGGGCCCAATGGCATCATTCATCATATCCATGAATTATTACCTGGCAAAACGGTGAAAATTAAAAATCTCATTCTTCCACCAAATTTTGTGTTAATCTGTCCAGTAGTTTTTGTGAAATCTTGCTTACGAACAAACAAACCGACAAACAAACGGACAGAGGTGAAAATGACAAATTGATGAGACTTCCTCCGGAGAAGAAAAAAGGAAAAACAGTATCTTGTCCATTCAGGTGGGGAATGAAGGGCTTATTCATGAAAGAGACAGCAGCGTAAGAGAGATCATGAGATTGACTGCTACTAAGGTGCGAAGTCTGAAGTAAGGCCAATCCTTATTGCCTCGTGCTGGTAAGTAAAGAGCTGATCCATGACGCAGAGCTCCCAATATTTTGCCACTTCCTGTTAGATCTCCCTGTCACACCTCACTTAACGGCCACCGACGACTGAAAGAGTCAGAAGAAAGCTCCGAGCAGTCAGAGTGTCGCCTCTCGGCAGTGTGCAGACAGTCTCAGCCTCTTACAAGAGGACGAGACGTGCAGAAATCCAAGAGGACCTTTGAGTTGAGCGCTGAGTGGAGCCGACTGAACCTGACAAGGATGGTGCTCAGGTATCTGCCTTTGGTCATAAAAGCAGCCGAGGCTGACTCGGAGGGGGACCTGAGGAAAGATTCAAAGAACACAGAGAGGATTACATCTCTCATCTGGCCTGGAAGTGATGTGAGACTCCCCAAAAGCAGCTGGATGAATTGGCCCTGAAAACATTTAGCTTGTTTTAACTTGCTCCTTTTTGTAGCTCAACCCTCACTGAAGATAAGTGGCAAAGAAATAGATAGATGGATGGTCAGAAGCCAAGGGAAGAACATTGGGTTTAAATTGGGGGAGTTAAAGTTAAATTGAATGGTCAAATACTTGGTCCGTCTGTCTTTCTGTCTGTTGGCCTGTATGTTTAACACATATCTCTCAACCCGTTCATCTAATCGGCCTCACACATGGCATGTCTGTTGTAAACTGCCCATGACAGTGTGGTACCAAGTGGTGGACAAGTCCTCTTCTACGTCCTCGGATAAAACACAAGCAGTGGTCGGCCACTGGGTCAAACTGTGGGCCAAAAACACCACCAGATCATTTTGGTAATTAGATCTTTTTTATTTCACCATGTCAGACTAACACAGACACAGGTGGACTGACCCATGACGGTTGATGGCAACAACATTAAAAAAATTGTTTGTATTGTTGCTGCAATGTTTTACATTGAGCGGAATTCCATAGCTTTTATTTTGAACTCAGAACTTGGGACTTAAGATTGCTTGAAAGACTTTAGATATACAATGTATCAAACTTTAACAGCAGTTCAGTAAATCATTGAAACTTATATATAAACCACACACGTCAATGGATGAACATAAAGTTTTCTAACTTCATTCTGCAACATATGAAAAGCTCCGCACACAACGTCCAGCACACACACAATAAAAAGTGACAGTATATTGTAGAACTGTTTGAGGGCGACTCACTAATGACAAGGAATAATTCTGAAGTATATCTGGATGAAATGAGAAAACCAACCACTTTACCAGGTTTTACAGCTGTCAACAGTTTTCATTCAGTGTGACGGGAGGTGGGGGGCAGGGTAAAGGCCGGTTTTGATTATGCCCCCTTGTAAATTATGGCTTAGTCAAAAGCTCTTACCGACTTGAGAGAGCAGATATGGGTCCATGCCCATTTGTTCCCAGCCAGGTAGACTGCAGGAGTGTTCTTAAGGAAGACTTAAGAGTGGAAAGAAAGAGAAGGTGCCTGTGCTATTACTGGCAACTCAAGAACCTCCATTATAACAAATGTATTTAATGCACCAGCCTGTTGACATAATCACATTTTCACCTACATTACCTGTTAGGTAACGTAGGTTTAAATATACATACATGTCTTATACACTTTGAGATGCAAGGATGGTTTGTATCTGGTTCTTCTTATTATTTGTATAAATATAGTTTATATAAATAATGCATGTGTGTGTGAGTGTACATAAAGATATAGAAAAACTTCCCCCCTAAAAATATCCCAAATAATGTCAACAACTTACGAAGAAATAGAGGACATCAGACATTATAGCTACGATTCTAAAAGGAAACATGCAACCTTTGAAAAAGGTAAACATAACTTGTTTTCTACTGATTTAGAGATTTTACCAGTTAACATCCCTTCATCTTCTCTCCATCCCTCCTTTCATTGCCAAAATACCAGTAAATACTCGAAAAATACCAGATGAAATAAAAGATAGAAAAAAGAAATATATACCAGAAAATTACAGAAAAAAATACCAGGAATATATCCTTTAAATAACCAGAAATTACTTTAAAATTACCAGAGAAATACAAAAAATACTGCAAATTTTAAGATGATATCGGAAATAAAACAACAAGACTGTTACACCAGAATCTTTTACTATGAAACTATACTTTTATGATGGATTTTGGAAATTTTATGGAAAAACTTCATCATCAACAATCTACGACACAAACACACAGCACATCCACATCTCCTTCTAAAGTTGTTATCTTGTCATTTGAATACATTACCTTTCTATTCTGTAGATACCTTCTACAGCTTTACACAAACATACACACACACAAAACTATTGGTACATCCCAAAGTCATTAAGATCGCTGGAGCTCGGGGCCACAATTAAAACTATTGTGGCTCTTGTAATCATTTTCAAAATGCTATCATGTGATTGGAGCAGACACATCCAATCCTGCGGCCAGATTCTTTTCATAAAGAGGGCCAAGACCTCCGCTCGGTTATTATTGCTGTGAGCACCTACTGTACGTGTGTCTGTGCGTGCGTGACTGTGCCAGATGACACATGGGAGGGAAACTGGGAGACTTGGTGTGTCTCATAATAACCTGAGGATGTGCGTCCTTACAGAACAAATCATTTCCAAGCTAACGAGCTTCCATCAAAACAGAGGACGTTCAACTGTGTGAGGAAACGCAGTGACGTCTGCCGTCCTGCAATGTCCCACAATTCCTCTCTGTGGTGGAGCTGCGGTGAGACTCCTAATCAACGTTTAACTAATTACCCGAACGTCCACAAATTAAGTTGTCGGCACAAAGCTGCAGAACACAAGATTAGTAATGATAAAAGTCCGGAGGAAAAAAAAACCATTCTTTTTAAATCAAACCTATTGATTTTCACAAAAAGGTTCCATCCCTTGCAGTCTGCAACCCACTGCTAAGTAGCGGTGTACTTATCTCATCAGCGCACGCTATTAGATGAAATTACAGAGATTTTCAAAGATCTCCCCCTCGCCGCCATCAACACCACCACGCCCGCTTCCCCAATAAAAGTGCTGCCTGGTCATTTTGGCTGCATTACCTGTCTGCTCTCGTATAATAATGTAATTATGTGGTGACCGGCGTAATAATCTTGCTGAATTACATCGTGACCTCTGTCTGCTTTCACAGCTCGTCACTCTGCGGGGTAATGGGGAAAGACTGAGCCCAAACGATCTGCGCCTGACAAACCAGCGAGCGCATGTGTGTGCGTAATGGACATGGACGTGCTCAAGGACAACAAGGACAACAAGGACATAAAGTAGACCACCCCACAAATAAGCAGTTGTGTGGAAGTTACTCGGGAATCATTCATCTGTTATTTCCTCACTATGTTTCCTCTCCTCTTCTCTGGGTTTTGATTCCATTTTTATTTTGAATTTTTTATTCCGCCCTTTCAACTAGAACATTGTCGTCTAAAACCTGACTCATGTTGTTTGATATTAATATGTCACTGAAGGAAATGAGACAAGGGGGAACGCGATATGTCACGAGGGGATCCTGAGACAGAATATCATAGAATGTATCTCGTCTCACATTCTCGTCTCGTCACGTGACCATAATGGATTCCGTCTCGTCTTGTAATTCTACACTACTTGTCTCAGCATGAAGCATGGTCAGTGGCATTAGTTTGGAATGAAGACCTCTACAGGAGGTCAATGGGTCGCCGTCTGCCTTCGATATTTATTATCCCCTTTTCTTTTCCGCACTCTTGCGCTTGTTGTATTATGAAGTGCCAGATAAATGCCAAACAGCTCGCTGTGTATGTGAGCTATATGAGTGATAATCCTGTGAGACATTTAATCATGAAGTGACTATTTAACAACTGTTAAGGATTCTTTTTTTTCCTTGTTTTTCATTCAGCTTGGCATTTCAGGACATGCCATAACAGAGGGACAAAAAAAAAAAAAATCCAATGATAGTGATAGAGATGCAGGAAAGAACATTAAAGAATGAGGCCGGTGATGTTCTGTCCCCAGATATTAAAGCTCTTAACCTATTTTCCTCTTTCAGTAACCGAGAGGGAACCAGGTGGCGATTGAGACGTGTTGGCTTCACAACGTGGGAGCCATCATGTCGTCCATCTACAGTCTGTGGTTGTAAGTCTCAGTCAGATTGATTATTCGTTTCACTATGGACCACACCACAACGATGTATCGTTTATATCTTTTGATGGAAATTCAGGCTGTATAGGATATTGTGGACGGATGAATAGTTGTGAAGGGCGACGATGAAGATGGATGAAGAATGTCTCCGTTAGGCTGGTCTGGGAGAATATGCTGTGGACTGGGTGGATGGAGACTCAGTGTGGGGGGGTTACGTCTCAGGCACATTTCCGCCAAAGCTAATGTCGGACCCCAGACGGAACCTAGGGAGAGACAGGAGAGAAATATTCACCTGATTGAGCTGGAAGAGATGAGGGATGAGGAAAGGGATGAGGATAAAGTAGGGATGAGGTAGGGATGTAAATGGATGAGGGAAAGGGAGGGTGGGTCGGGAGATCTGAGACCAACGGAGCAGAATGAGTTGACCAGGAACAAGAAGGGCTGATGAGTAATGAGAGAAGTGGTTGAGGTGTGGTTCCGCTCCCGAACCTAAATTATTAACTTCAGTTCATGAGGTTCAAGGTCTTGGTTTATACAAGAGACATAAAGATGATGCGTGTGATTATGGAGGGCCTGAATCTGACTCACCCCAGTGAAGTATGTATGGGGGCACGGGCTGGGAAAATGTAGAGTTTTGGGGGGAAAAATATACATCAGAACAGACAAGAAAGGGAAGCGAGCTGGCTGAAGACGAACAGAGACAGTGGGAGAAACTAAGACGTTGACAGAGAAAGAAAGAGATTAAGAGCCCTGAGTGGCGAGTAGCTCCCTGTGCCCCTTTTGTCTCGACATACCAAAAAGGAGAGAGAGAGAGAGAGAGAGAGAGAGAGAGAGAGAGAGAGAGAGAGAGAGAGGGGAGATGACAAGACAACAAGACACCAGCATCAAAGCGGGTCAGAGGAAACCAGGCTTAGAAAAAATATCAAAGCCCTCAACAAGGGGCACCAGAGAAGAAGACAAGCGCTGGAGTGGCAGCTGACGCATGTGTGTGTGCAAGTGTGTGTGTATGTGAGAGAGAGAGTAAGTGTGAAAGTAAATGTGGACTTTGCGAGTTTTGCAAGTCTGAGCATGTCTAATAATTTTTTCTCTTCTCCTCTGTGCTACGTTCTGGGCTACATGTATGTGTGCTGTGTGTTTGCATATGTGCTAGTGCTATGTGTGGGTGTGTGTGTGTGTGTGTGTGTGTGTGTGTGTGTGTGTGTGTGTGTGTGTGTGTGTGTGTGTGTGTGTGTGTGTGTGTGTGTGTGAAATTCTGGAGTGCTGACAGAGCAAACACATCAGTGCTCTCCTCTCGCTTCAATATGCAAACCAGCCCTTGGCAGCCCAACTTGTCCGAGCATCAGAAAGCGAGGCGACCAACACAGATGGTCAGATGCTGGAAAAACAAAATGATTTCGCAGCGCACAAGAGGCAGTCGGCCAAAATGCCAACAAAGCCGAGACTAAGAGGTCTCACCAACAATATGTTTACTTAGATACGAGGATGTTAAATGGGTTTGCAGCGACAGTTCCCTGCGACGACCACTGGATGTCTTTTTCTTTATTTTCACTTGGCTGTGTGCAGTGACGGAGGCGTGTGGCTGAAACTGCGAGCCAGGCTTCAGTGCAGCAAAGTGATGAGTGGAACGCTCTGTAGCTTCCGAGCTACTTGCAGGAAAATGAAGACTTTTAGTTGTTGTGGGCCTCCACAAGTTACAGGATAGTGTTTTAAAGTAGTTGTTAAGTCGTGGTCATATCATTAAAAGCACGTCACTCACAACAACATTAAGACGCATCTTGAGCCTTTGCCCTTTTGCTGCATTTTCTGTGTTGATCTGCAGATACTGAGCTGTGCTGCCACTGTGTTGCAGTAGAGGGCATAATGACTTTAGCACAGAATTTTGTTATACAGGAGGTAGAGATTTTATAGGAGGCAAAGTTACCTGAAACACATTTCACTGAGGAGCAGGACTCTCCCATTGCACACGGTTAGGGCTTAACTGGCACATAACCAGATGGTTGGTGGATGTAAAGATTGGTACTGTAATCCCTCCTCTCTGTTTTAATCTCTCAGACGGTTTCCTGCCCACACCTCAACATGGATGGAATTGCCTCACCTCCCTGTAAATTGTTGAAGCGACTTAAGGATCAGGACCTTTGAGAGCCAGTGGCTTGCAATGAGCAAAAGTCTCTCTCTCTCTCTCTCTCTCGCTCTCTCTCGCTCTCTCTCTCTCTCTCTGTGTGTGTTTCTGTTATAGATAAATCTTGAAAACACAACTCAGGCATGTATCCTACCTAAAGCTTTCTCTATTGTCTGGATTAAGCCATGTGAATGACTTCTCCAATAATTTGAATGATTTTTCCGGATTTAATTATAATCCTAATAATTTTATATATTGATTAAGTAGATGGTCATTTAAACTTAATTTTGCAGATCATGGTGCAGCAGCTGGAGACGATGTCAGCTGACATTGGGTGAGAGGCAGGGTGATTGCGTCTTGGTCCTGACACAAAGCCGAGCTCGTTGTCTTGTGTTAGTCGGAGGTGTGTCTGGGTGAGTCAAGGATTCTCGTGGAGGAGGAAGAGCTCAACATTCCTTCAAATTGCTACAAATTGAAGCAGTTTACATTTTTCCAACAAAATAGAGGATTTGATAAGACACAATCTCTCTGTATCTCAATCATGAAAGTGTGTAATATAGAATTAGCTGCTTCATATAGATTATTTGAAATGTATCGAGACCCTTATCACATCCAGCTCAGTGACGGAGATCGACATTAATTAGATAGATAGATAGATAGATAGATCGATTGATACATGGATAGATACTTTATTGCTCCCGAGGGAAATTTAGGCAATGACATTACAGGCCATTCAATCTTCTGATTTCCACACATGACGCAGTGTGCCAACCAACACTTCTACTTTTGATCATATAATACTATGTGCTTAAGACTGGCCACTGTTAAAAATTCTTAAATGAAATTAATTAATACATTTAGCATTTTTAGATTTGTACGTCTATAAATACATTTGGTTACTGCAGGGCTCAAAGTACTGTGCAAGGGATGAATTAAATATATTAAATTTAACTTGTAACCTACATGTAAAACATTTTATACTGTGCCAGTATATGGTACTATTCTTTAGATACAGTTCAGTATTGCCTGTATATGTAAAGATTGACCACATTTTTTTTATGTGTACAAACTTTTGAGGCCTTGATGCATGTGTGTGTAGGAGTTTTCAATGAATTTCTCAAATACCTACTCAAAGGTATACTGTGTCTGGATGTGAGGAGTGTACATAGTGGGAATTTGAGTGTGTGTCAGTGTGAAATGGGAGGTGGTGTTAACAGCAGTGAGGGACAATGGGAAGGTAGTGAGACGGATACTGGAAATGACAGAAGAGCAACAGGGAGCGAGAGGAGTGATATGAGACTGAGGAGCAGCGGGTTTGGGGCGGAGGGGTTTCGGGGGCTGTGAAAAGTGAAGCAGAGTATAGGTCAGCGAAGGAGAGAGAACAAATTGAATGGGAGGAAGAAAAAGGGGGAGAGATACTGGAGGAGACAGATAGAATAGTGGTAAAGACAGAGGCACTTAAGGATGAGAGTGAAAGAGAGAGAGCAACAGACAGTGGAGGGAGAGTAAATTGACTGCTGCATGTCACATGGAAACAGTCCTTAATTGGCCAATCAGCCGACCCCAGATTGAGCCTGCCGTTTTCTCTGACACTGCAAGAGCACCTGTAACTCGCTGACAGCCACGAGCACACACACACACTCACATGCGCGCACATACACACATGTTCAAACATAGCATCTGCCACCATTACCACCTCTTCATCTTCTGCCTCCAGTTCTGACATGTACTTTTAAGAAAGATCTCTGACAGCTGGGAACTGACAAAGAGTCTGAAGGAGAGAGAGAGAGAGAGAGAGAGAGAGAGAGAGAGAGAGAGAGAGAGAGAGAGAGCGATGAAGAGACTGTGAAGGAGAGAAATGTCATCTTTTATTCTTCAAGACGAGGTGGGAGTAAGTCATCAGCTCTTCACTCTTCAGCGAGCTAACCTTTGCGTGGAATATTAGGAAATAAATATCGAGCATGTAAGATTTCAAATAAAAAAATCTCTTCTTAAAATGAGAGGTTTGATGGTTAATCAGAGGAGAACTTGACGTGAGAGGAGAAATGTTATCTAAGTGTCGCCATAATAAGCCATTAATGCAATTTAGTCCCATGTCAAAATGAGTCACATGGAAATAAATGAAATTAGCTCCTTTTACGCAGAATGTTCAAGGTGGAAATGTTATATGTGGGGTTTGGGATTGTCGTGACGAAGCCACATCAAAGTCCGTGACAGAGGTAGAGCCGGTGTGGTGGGAACTGACACAATACGCAACTGATTCCAAAATGGCAGCTCTGCTTTAAAAAACCACACACTGGGACAGCAATAATGCCGGCTTTGTTCGTCTCAGTGTAAAAAAGTAAAGACTTAAAGAGGTAAATAGTGGGGTCTCTGTGAAAGGGCTTGAAGACGAGGTTGTGCCGAGACCACGCTGCTTTGTTCTGAAACCAAGAAAAAGCTAAAAGCAAGAGGAGGAAGGAACAAAGAGTACAGCTCCCATTATATGGACATGCTGTGAGTTTGAAAAAGATCATACAAGCAGAAATTATATTGTATACAACCTTCACCCTTTCTTCACTATATTGACAAAAGCACCTGGTGTGTAAAAAGGTAAAGCAACGATCCACTATGATACAGTTTGAAACAATTCTTCATTAAAATGTCTAAAAACAACTAGACCTTTGAGATATATATATATATATATATATATATATATATATGTTGTTCCCTGCAATGTTCTAACCCAGAGACATTTTTCTACCTGTACAGCAATTTAAGAAAAGTTTTATCTCTACTAATCTACCTCCCAATTCCATTAATCTATGTCTACATAGGTCTGTCTGTCTGTGGAATGCATCTTATTGGCTTCACACTCGGCATTTGTATTGTTCAGGGCCTGCTGGGAAAGCATGACAGGCAGGAGTTGAACATGTTTTCTGCTACGTCCTTCGATAAACTACAGCTGTAGTCGGCAACTGGCAGCAATAATACCTGGCCCACCAGATCATTTTGACTGAAACATACACTCACAGTTGATCTCCATCATGGCAGCAACATTCATAGATTCACTTCCTCTTTGGTAATTCATCTTCAAAGCAAAGGCATATCTGTTTTGTTGCTGTTATGATTTATATGGAGCTGAATTACAGAGATTTGATTTAGGTCTGTCAAGCAATGTATGAAAATATAACAGCAGTTAAAGAAGACAATAAAATTGATATAAAAACCACACACGTGAACAGTAAACACGCAAAATCTGTTTCTTTTTCTGAAAAACACTGACTGTGACTCACGACTGACAAGGGATCATTCTGAAGTAGATCCAGAGCATTAACACAGTAAAGAGAACAAGCATATTTAGAACGGGCACTGCACTAGTATACTGTAGATACAGTTTATAATTCCCGCTGCCCCCTATGGATGATACATGCTAATCCAAATGAAAGACCTATGCTGTTAAAACACTTATCAAGCATCACTAAATGAAGCACAGGCTGAAATCTAAAGTTTTAAATGTACCTTCAAAAAATCTCTGTGATTCATTGTGGTGCAGCTCCCAGTAGCATCCTCCAACCCACAAACCCTTTCCAGCTCAATGCTGATACTTCAAAAATCAACCGTGAATTGTGTTGAGTTTCATTACTTCATGAACATTTTCCTTATTCATGTTTGAAATGGGACATGACATTTTTCTGCAGGTTTAAATAATTCAACAGCCACGAGCTAGCATGTTTGACATGTGCAGTAAGTGGCACAAAACTTCAGAGACGTGCTGGCGGTTCTCTTAGTGCAACTCAAAAACATGTCCAAAATAGCTCCACTTGTTTACTTGAGGAAAACATGACACCGCGCTGGAGCTGTAGTCGAACATGAAGCTTCCTCAACTTGACAAAAGAGTAGTATTGTAGTGAGGTTGTCTGATTTGTGGGTTTCGTGGACACACACACACATGCTCATCTCTCTACAGTTGTGAGGACACGCATTGACATAATGCATTACCTTACCTGCTTACCCTAACCTTAACTATCCAAACTTAATGCCTAACCCTAAAACCAAGTCTTAAACAGCCCATTGAAAAAGTGAGGACCGTTCAAAATTTCCCAAATGTCCTCACTCTGTAGGGTCTATATGCTTCAAATGGTCCTGACAAAGACATAAGTGCAGGAATACACACACACACACACACACACACACACACACACACACACACACACACACACACACACAGGGTTGATTCCATGCTAAGAATGAGGCAGTACAAGCAGCCAGGTTTGTTATGATCTCTGGATAAATGGCCTCTGGTATCACTTTAGTCCTCTGAATATATGAACACACACACACACACACACACACACACACACACACATAAAAACAAGAACACACACAATGGATCTGTATACTGCTATAGAGGTTGACAAATAATTCTAACATTACAAGAGATATATGCATGGATGCATGCTTCCTCCTGCCTTCTCTCTTTCTCTCTCACACACACACACACACACACACACACACACACACACACACACACACACACACACACACACACACACACACACACACACACACACACACACAACGACAAGAACACACACACACAGAAAAGGGAGATGAATTACTAAGTGGATGGGATCTGACGTAACCCATAGTGGAAGTAGGTCACATGGGGGGAGAGAGGTCATCAGGGAAATAACACTGCAGTTGCACTACCTTTCTCTCTGTCTGCAGAATCATTGTCTTCCTCCTTCTCTGTCCATCTGTCATATACACACAGGATGCTATGTTAAACAGTATGATCCAAAGTGAGCTTACACTATGAACCACTCTGTGTAAATATTTATTGTAAACTTTTGTTTGTTGTGATTTATAATCTATTTTTCTGCTGCTGTTCCTTTGTCACAGTTTACATGGATGCCAATATTCACACTATTCAGAGTAAAACATTATTTCTATTATGGTGTTAACATGAGTTGCTAATTGAATAATGGTTTCATATTCCAGTTTACATGTTAGTCATTATGTCCACTACACCATTACATCCGACATTATTCCGCCAGTTTTAAACCCTCAACATGAAATAGTTCAATGCACGATGCTATCATATACAATTTCTGTATCCAGTCCCTCGGACTCCAAACTTCTCTGATTGCTTCTGCATGTGATCAGAAACATGACCTTGTATTTCTTTTGAATATGTTTAAATAATTTTCTGTAAATGTATTGTGCATCTTTCTCTTAACCCAAAATCAAGATAGTCAAATATGAAAAATGTGCATTGTGTATCTTTTATTTGTTAAATTAACTCACATTTTTCTTTTTGCTACATGAATTCAAAATACAGATTATCATACACAATAGATTATGATATAAACATAATATATGTATTTACAGCAAAAGTTAAAATAGCATCCTGTGCATTATGACAAATCCTGTGTGTTGCCTTAAATTGTACTTTCTCTTCTTTCAGTTTAAATGGTTTCAACAGCCAAAGTACTACTGTAACATGCTAAAACTGAATTTAGAGCTGAATTGAAAAAAATGCAAACGCATCTTTAATAGAAATGATATCATGACAGCTGGTGGTGAACCTGATCTTCTGTTATCTAAACTGTACCTGCAAAAACATATGTTGCCAGTACATGCTTTTTTGAGAGATAATACAAAACAAAAACAAAACCTAGGAATGCAAATTTGCCAAAATATTCCTACAAATTGAAATGCACTTTGGGGAATTGAAACAGTAAACAGTTGCTTCATCATCCAGGAGCCTCTGCTGGTGGTGATGTTAAGAGTCAATCCGCCTGTCTGCCAAGAAAGTATTGCAAGGCCCATTACTCTGTTGTTTATATTTTGAATATCTGGTTGTGTAAAGATTAAATAAACAAGCCACATCTCCCTGAAATGACATTCAGGAAATGTAGTTGTGACCTTTTTTATAAACGCTAGGAGAAAATGTTAATTTACATACACTATACACCAAGGCAAGAATACACTAATACACAGTGTATATACATGTATATATTTTCTGTCAAAATATCCATCTGTTGTAATTTTTTTCATTTTTCGGCACAACTTGTCGGCCGGACAGTGTCGCCTGTTCCTCCCTGTGTCTGCATGGGTTTTCTCCAGGTACTCCACCTTAACTGGAGACTCTAAATGTCCTATTGGTGTAAATGTGGGTGTGGATGGTTTGTTTCTATGTTGGCCCTGTGAAATGCTGCTAAAATGTCCAGGATGTACCCTGCCTCCTGCCCAATGTCAGCTGGAATCGACTCCAGCTAACCTCCCGTGACCCTCAAAGGATAAGCGGTTTGGATAATTGATGGATGGATGGATTTTAAGGCAGTCACAGCACTGCTTAAGTTAGGTAGAGAGCGTCGTCTGGTTTAAGAGAAAACAATTCCACACAAACGGTAAAACCAAACACAGTGGAAGCCAAGGGGGAGAGGGGCTGAATGCCACCAGCTTATATGGTGCAGCCAGCAGGTGATCTGAATCTACCTGATGACCAAACTCAGAGAGAGTCATCACTACGTCTACACCGACACCAACATTCTGACTATTGACCCTTATCAGAATAAGACATTATTTATATTATGGTGTTCACAAGTGTTGCTAATAGAATATTCCAGTCATATTCCTGTTAATATGTTAGAGCATAGACTATCTAACCAGGTAGGATGATCACAACGTTCTCTAACTTCACTCTGCACCATTGACTGTTTATAAAAAGCTCTGCACACAACGTCCAGTTCACAAACAATAAAAAAGTGACAGTATATTGTAGGACTGTTTGGGGAGGACTCACTAATGACAAGGAACACTTCTCAAGTAGGTGCCGGAGTGTATCAAACTGTCGTTCTCAAAATTATAATACACATGTATTATTCACAATATGGAAAGTGGAGATAAAACAGATTGTTAGGAGCATTTCATGTGTTGAATAACTCCCGACATGCCTGTCTGTCTGGCAGTGTCGACAGGCACTCATGGAATACATTACAGAAACACTGATACAAAATTGAAGTGTATCTGCAGTTCATTTGTATAGAAATTAATTTTATAGGACAAGCAACTGCAAATATTATATAATATAATATAATAAAATATATTTATTTCTCATATTTCTCATTCTATTCTCCGCAACGATGTGAAGAAACCTATTTTCCCAATTGTCAAACTATTTCTTTAACATGTGATTTATTAGTTGCTTTAAGTGCACAACAAGCCCCCTCCCTTTACATGTTTTTTGGACAGAAGAGAGATTACACCTCAGAAATCTTCAAATATAGACAGAAAAGCATCGGAATATGTTTCCCGTTGTAGAAGGGACAGGTGGAAACTAAGCCATCAGCAGCTAAGGTAAGAACTAGCCTACAGAGACATCAGGACTTCAGTTCTCTATAAGGCCCAATTAGATGTGGACTTACGGTTTTACATTCTACATAACAAACATGACTCTCTGCTCTTTTCCTCTCTTACTCTCTTTTATGCATTTTCTCTCAGTAGAAATACGACCCAGAGGTACAATCTGAATCTGCATCAAACTCTGCACTCACATTCTCATTATTCGCTCACTTTAATACTGTTGTACCTCTCCATAATTTACATGAGGCCCCGGATAAAGTCACAAGCCACAACAAAACAGTATCTTCCTAAATCAGTATCCTCCTTACACACACACACACACACTAGTGTGACTGTCCATACACTTGCAGTAATTAAGCCATCTGGATATCAAACTAGCTAGCTTAGCCTCGGGGTAAAATAGCCTTGTGTGTGTGTGTGTGTGTGTGTGTGTGTGTGTGTGTGTGTGTGTGTGTGTGTGTGTGTGTGTGTGTGTGTGTGTGTGCGAATGGGGCATCATGTGTACATGTGCATGTGAATATGATGTGGCATAAGGCCAAGCTACTGGCTGCAGTAGTGAGATTCTGTCTTTACTCTATCACTCTACACTAATCCAATTGTCCAAAGAGAGAGGGGGAGAGAGAGAGAGAGAGAGAGAGAGAGAGAGAGAGAGAGAGAGAGAGAGAGAGAGCAGTCTACAATTGGCTGCTCTCCAGTTCTAAATGGCAAGCTGGACAGGGATATCTATTAGACGGCGAGAGTACAGCCAATACGCCCAACCTCCCCCATACAAACACATACAGTAGATGCATGCATGCATACACACACACACACACACACACACACACACACACACACACACACACACACACACACACACACACACACACACACACACACACACACACAAATACACACACATGCAGAGTCACATGCCCGAAAGCTTCACACGCACAACGATGACAATAAACATCATCTCACTAGTCCTGGCTGCATAAAATGAAAGCGGACAAAAAAAACCTGGAGATGCATAAACCGAGATGCAATTAGAATGACAAACTGACTCAACCTTAGCACCCCCCCCCCCCCCCCCCCCCTGTCCCTCTCCCTCTTTCTCTCCTCTCTCTCATTCTCTATGTCTCAACAGCTCTTCAGCAGGGCTTGTTGATGGTGTGGCAGTCTCTCATGGTGAGTGTTTCAGTTGTGAAAGCATATCCCTTTTTGTTGGAAGATAGGTGCCACAGTGCCATCTGCTGGACAAATCCTTTTCTGGTGGCTTATTTTGCATAGTCTAAACACTGAAATATCTATCATATCATTCGTTCAGTATTGAAACTATATGGATTGTAAAAAAAGTTTCGTTTTGTTACTTTGTGTTTCAATAATTGTTGTTATCAACATAAATGCATTCATACGTAGTATCCATACACTTTTATTTTGAAGGAAATATTGCACTAATAACTTGCCAAATGTGTAAGTGTAGATGCCTTTAACACACCTGTGAAGGTGTAGAGTGAAAATTAAGGTATATATATGAAATTAATGTGAGTAAAATTCACCTCTAAGATTCACCTATTTTCACGGCATGGTCTGACATACCAATCACAGGTGAGACTAATTACATTGCTTTACATTAAAAGCTGTATCAGAGTCTCTGTGAATGTTATAACTAACACCCATGTTTTTCATCTGGGAATGCAACAATGGAAGTTAGTATTCATATGGATGTGTTTACTAGGCCGATTGTACAGTTTTAGATGGGTTCCCGACAATGTGGAGAAGCTCAAATGTAGAGAATATACAATATATATATAATATACGGTATAGTATTATAAATTTAATGAAAACAGAGGCTTCAATCATGGTGGCTAGAACCTCAAGAGGTTACCAGGATAAATTTGAGGTGATATAAGATCAAGAAAGAAATCTATACTCATGTCATAAATATTATGTTGGTGTGTTTTGACACCAAATTTCTGACAAGGAGAAAAGCTATGTGGTTGAGCTAATAACTCAACTCTACAGCGAGCCACAACCTGTGAGGAGGGGTCACAAACCAGAGAGCCAGGAACCACGGACTTAACTGGCAAAATTACTAAATTGCTAAGAAAAATGAAGAAATTATTAAGAAAATAAAGTTGAACCAGTAACATTTTCTTTGGTGCATTGAGCATTAATATCTCTGTAATTCACATCCAAAATATGGAGACGCCTCTCTTTCCCATGTGGGTATTGTCAATATACCAAAAGAGATGTGTCATTTATTGTAGGCATGAAATGTTTTGACAGAAAGCGTTTGGGAATCCCTGATTTAATTAAACCATCATCATCATCATTTTCAACACAGACATCTTTGTCTTTCTCCAGGTCTCAGCTGAAGAAAACCTTGGTCTATTGCTGTTGAGGTGTAGCCAGTGAAAAAAGAAGCAGAGACTTGATTCCCTCAGTCTGCTGCACTTTCCATCAAGCTGGGTGATGGACAAGAAAGTCTTTGCAATTAAGTTGGTGGGTGTGATAGATGACTGGGCCACCTGACGAACACATATTTATATGACATCACTTCAACAGTAAGGTACGAGACGTATAAGAAGTTCCATCATGGCAGTCTTATCACATCATCTGTACACAACACCTGAGTTCTGTTTATGTTACACGCTGGCCAGTACCCTCTCCTCCCTGACACTTGTGGTGCGTGTGTGTGTGCACTGAGGGTCACCGTGGTGTGTTTGACTTGTGAATGAAAGGTGACCTCCCTCAGATGTGAGTAACCCGGGCTCCTCGCCTTCCTATTTCCTGTCAATAACGAGAAGACGACGAAGGAGCGTGTCGGGATTTCTGTGGTTTGTCTTGAGGAAAAAAAAAATCCAAAAAGTAATAGGTGTGATTTAATACTTCTGACAGTGCCGATGATAGTAAGAAAAAAGACAAGCAGCAAAAAAAAAGAACGATCAGACAGAGGCGAGATGTGATCAAGTAGAGAAGAGCATTAGAAATTCTTAAGTCTGTGGGGACACGGGGCTGTCAAATAAACTGAGAACGTTGCTGGGATTTGGACGAGCATGTTTGCCTGTTTCTGTGCGAAGGGAAATATGTATGTGTGTGTGTGTGTGTCAGACGGATGGACAGACAGAAATAGCAAGAAGATGAGAGTGAGATATGGAGGTGTGGTGGGGGGAGGAGGGTGGTCGTTATGAGGGAGCGAGGGAGCGAGGGAGCTATGGGGTGGACACTGGTGGAGGAGGAGAGCAGGTTTGAGGATGAAAAATGAGCGCAAGTCGAGTGAGACTGACAAACAATTTAATGCTGGATTTGCTAAGACAATAATAAGCTGAAGTTCATATTTCAACATCATATCAGTGCCAGTGTTGTATTTGTGTAAAATTAATTATGTGAGTGGTAATAAATGAGCGGCAGCGGATTTCACACCCGGCGTGTGCGCGTGTGTTTTTTTCCTATTACACACGCCATTACCATATGCTAAAGAAAATGGTTGTGCTGAAGATCATCCATCATGAATTGCCAGTCTTATTTTGAAATGACACACACATTTAGTGAAAGTATTAAAAACATTACATACCTTGTGTTTATTTTCCTCCTGTAACATTTGTGAAAGTTTGTCGTGGTTAAATTGATAGTTTTGCAATTTGTTCTTATTCTGGTTCCTTGACAAATAGCTACAGTAAAAAAGATTGATACTGCTGAAGCTGAAGATGACGCCTCAGCCAACAATCAGCTAGCTTAGCTTTAGCATAAAGATTGGAAACAGGAGGAAAAAAGTTAGCCTGGCCTGTAACATTGTCCACCATTCATAGCCTTTATCCTAAGCTAAGGCTAAATCTCCATCCATACAGATGAGGAAGCGTTAAATAACAAACTACTCCTTTACAGTATTAAAATCATGACCATACATCAAAGCTATTTATGACACATTAGCTTACTACTGATCTGCTACTGTTTAATATTAAGCCATGATTTGGTTTGCAGGCAGCTTTAAGCTAATTTTAGCATATGGCTTTAGTGTACTTCACTCACACACAGTGCTTAGCCTGGCGTAACATTTCCCCACACTTACAGTAGTTATGCTAAGCTAAGGCTCAAGCTTCATACACATATGTTACAGATGGTAATTTAAAACTATTCCTTTACAATATAAAAACCATCGCATGACCTTACATCATAACTATCTATGAGGAGCGTATTAGCTCACCTGCTCTGCTGCGGTTAAATTGTGAAATATTTTGCTATAGCTTGTTTTTCAAGAGCCTATAACTAATTTAGCATATAGCATAGCTTCCTTCACTCGCACACACATTGCTTAGCCTGGCATAACATTTCCCCACAGTTTTTAATGCTAAGCTAAGCTAAAACTTCATATGACACAGATGGTAAAAAGTGTCAAACTATTCATTGTACAGTGCAAAAACCATCTCATGGCCATACATCAGAACTGTCTATGAGGAGCGTGTTAGCCTGCTACTGCTCTGCTACTGTTACACTGTTAAATATTAAAGTGTTGGGATTGCAAGAGCCTTTGCTAATTTAGCATTTAGCATGCTTTAGTTTCCTTCACACACACACACACACACACACACACACACACACACACACACACACAGCCAGTGCTTGTTGTTTATTGAGGCTTGGCCTCTTTAATGATGAAGACAAATGAGCTCATTATCAGGCATGTTGAGTGAGTGTGTGTTTGTGTTTTCACGTGTGCATGCACCTGCCAGTCTACTGTATGTTCTCATAAATGTGTGTGTGTGTGTGTGTGTGTGTGTGTGTGTGTGTGTGTGTGTGTGTGTGTGTATGTGTGTATAGCCTTGTTTTGAAGGAAAGCTCCGTCTCATGAGGTTAATTTCTTCATTCAGCCTTAGTTGTTCAGTGATCCCTCTTTTAAACAAAAATCAGTATTCTATTGTCTGTCGACAGTGTGCGTAACATGTGCGTGCTCTTTTGATTGTGTGAGTATCAGCTGAAGATTAGGCCTCACGATCACCAGCAGAGTGAGTGAGGGGAGGCGCTCACCTCCCACTTTCTGTTTAATTGTATTACAAGGCCATATGGCTGCTGATTCCCCATCATGTGCAGCTATTATCAGACGCTGCTCATTTTTGTAGCATATTTGAAGTGTGATGCTTTCATGGATGAAAGAGACGGTGAGACAACGCATCCCGACTCTAAATCTAAATTAATGCCTAAATGCATTTTAATTTAAAGAGATCATGTGGGAATAAATTCATGAAAAATGGCACGTTCATTAGCAGGATCGTGCATGTGAGATAAGGTATAATGAGGTTTGCTTGGGGAACACCCAGCAGATTTTGACTGTGTGCAGAGCGCTGCAGTTTTAATGCTGGACATTAGGGGGTGCTAAGAGACAGGGGGGGGCAAATGGAAACTCTTAGTGAGGAAAAGCTGACATAAGAAATGAAACAGAGAATTTGACTCAAATAAGTCATAGAAACTGCTGAAATAAATGAAATATCAATGATATTTTTTCAGACACAATCCTGTTATGAATCCCTTCACTTTATTTACCATCCACTGGTCACAATGATATCATACAAAACCAAATTCCAACATGGAACCGCTTTGGAATGTGATTATTATTAATACGCACACACACACACGCACACATATTCAATAAGAAAATTAAATACAGTCGTTTTATCAAATAAACAGGGCAGAGGGAAAGAGACACATTGAGTGATATTAAGACATGCAGTGACAAATATAAAAAATAGACATTTGTTTTCTTTTTCTGTACAAACATACATGGACACATATAAATATATAGAAGTAGAAAAGAGTGTATTTTTAAAATACAAAGGTCAAATTGTACAGTTACATTCCATAATAACAAAACAGGAGACCGTAGCACAATATTCAAGTGAGTTTTCCTTTTTCCCACAGACACTGTACAATATTGTACACTGTAAAAGCAGAAATTAGATCACACAGCTGTTGGTTTCTCCCCACGGAGTCTGTTCTTGCTGCTGTAAACATTACAAATGAAGAAAGGGTACAGTTCTTGTGGATGGATTTCCGTTTGAAATCGAAGGGACTGTAATGACAACTGAGCAATCTGTTCTCGGCGCGCTCGCTTTGATGCCGTTAAGTCACCTCGATCACAACTTCAGTGCCATGTTTTACTTTTCTCTGCGAGTCTCTCAGCACTGAGCAGCAAAGAGGATATTTGGTAAAACAGACGAGACAAGCATTACAGTGAACAAGAAGCAGTCATCATGAAGTTTATATGTATACGTTGGCACGAAGAACAAGCATTTGACAGAATGTGTTGAATTGTTCTCTCCCCTCACATTGTGAAAGCACGCCACGCCATTGTTTTCTCTCTCTCTCTAGTTCTGTCTGACATCCTGCAGCAGTTTGTTGATCTCGTGCACCAGCTCACTAGCGTCCATGCCGGCCTCGTGGCGGCTCTCGCTGCGCTTCCCACTTTGGTGACCCTGGTGGAAGACGCCATCAAAGTCGTCTTCCTCGTAATTCTCTGGGATTTCCTCCATGGCTGGTAGCCATTTGAGGTGAGGCGGCTGCCCATTAGTGGAGGTGGCAGTGGGGGTCGAAGATGTAGAGGAAGTGGAGGAGGAAGAAGAGGGGGAAACGTGGTTGGTCCCCACAGATCCACTTCCAGGATTTAGATAGTGGGTATTGGCCGCCCACGCAGCCACACCTGGGGGATAAGCGGGACCTTTCCCACCTGGCAGCAACCCTCTGCGGCTGTCCTGAGGAACAGCGTTGTTACTGTGGTTAGCGGCAGCATTGCTGCTACGACCACTTCCTCTCTCAGTAGTTGAGGAGGATGGTGGGGGGCTTGTTTCAGTGCACTCTGTGTACGAGTCTATATTGGGGGGGAGAAGTCGCTGGAACACAGAGTTCATCTCTGTGAGGAGAGAGCCAGCCCCTCCTCCGGCCACACATGCATCACTTCCTCCTCCAGCGACGACTCCCCCGGCGAGGGCTTCTTCGCTCCCAGACTCTTTACCAAAAGTGGAGAAGCTCTTGCGGCGCTCCGAGTCGACCGAAGACTGGTCATCGTCGAGCTGTGGCTGCTGCAAGGACTCCTCCCCGGGGATGTACATGTTGTTGCGGTAGTCAGAGGAGGAAGCGGGCGAGGAGAGAGGGGGCATCCAGCACTGGTCAGAGTGTCCCAGAACACGACATTCATCCGTGCACAGTCTCATGGCTACAACAACAAAAAAGAAAACACAGACACAGTCAGGAGCAGGTTCAGCTACACGAAGAAAATGAAAAAAACATGGAACAACTCCAAAACCAGCAACTCTAAGTCAGGTGTTCAAAACTCCTAAGAAAGTGTTTGTTGCTGCGGTACAGAAAATGTCAATACACTTGAATAATACAAGTAATAAACCCTGAGACTGCGGTAAAGTAATGTTACACTTTAAGAGATATACTGCTCATGGAGGAGAATGGTACAGATTTATTTTACACACTGAAACAAGGGCAGGGATGCTGTTGAGTCTGACAAACCATGCGTGCTATTAGAATGCTTCATGCATAATACCTAATTAATATTCCACATGGCAGCGCTTCAGTCTTTTATTACTGTCAAAAAAATAACAGCTCAGCCTGGAAGAGGTTAGTTTTTTATCTTTATCTCTTTTTGTTCCTGCTTGGAGGAGCAGATTTGGGGGTATTTACAGTTTACAGCACAGATATCCAGGTAGTGCTCATGCAGGTATGTCAACAATCAAAGGACTCCAGACGGAAAAGTAAATAAGTGCCAGATCCCAAATGGCATCACAGGCGGTGTTAATGTAATATTTGGCTGCTCTGCCCAGCATTCACTACGCGTCTCAGGCATGGATTTGCTTGTTTAAGTTCTTTTATCATATCCAGCATGAATGGACACATTTCCCCCCCCTCATCTAAATAGAAAAATCTAAACAAATTAAATCTTTTGGAGAGAAAACAGGGAAAATCCTCCCTCCCGGCCTATTATCTCCTTCCCCTCCCTTTTTTTTCATATTAGCATAACAGATAGTGGAAGGGAAGGGGGAGATGAGGGGGGTGCAACACCTCTAAGTCTTTCTCAAAGGGAGAGAAAAAAGAAATACAGAAAGACTGTCCATGTCCGCCACCCCTCCCTTAATCCATCTCAATAAAGATAGAGAATACATTAACAAGAAAAGGAGAGAGAGAGAGAAAGAGAGAGATGCCGAGGAGCTCTTGGCCTTCTAGGGTAGAGCGAGGAAGGAATAGTCAGTAAGTGAGAGAGAGAGAGAGAGAGAGAGAGAGAGAGAGAGAGAGACAGAGAGAATAACATCATTCTAAAAGCAATTACTATGAATTCTCCTCAGTTCAGACATGAAAGCGCACCACTGTCACTCAAAAAAAGGAGAAAGAAAGGAAAAAGAAGGGAGAGAAGAAAAAAAACAGCACCCTGAGACGCATAGCGATGAGTGACAGGCAACTCATCTCCGCTCCGGGGAGGATTTTACAGACACGACTCTATCTGAGGGGCAGATAACGCGCGCACACACACACACACACACACACACACACACACACACACACACACACACACACACACACACACACACAACACACCCCACACACAGCGACGCAAACAGCCAGACACGCTGTAACCTCTCTCAGTGATAACGAGCGTGGAAATGAGGGCTGTGTGGAAGAATGGGGCTGGGTACAATGGGGATTGTGTTGGCGGCAGGGGTGAATGGAGCGGCTGTATAGGCAGGTGTACAGACAAATAATAGGGCTTAGGCATGGCGCTGTCCGTGGTGCTGAAATGTGTCAGTTCAGAAGGCACGCGGCACATTAGAAGAGCTGGGTGTGGTCTGGAGGACAACACGAGTTATCAATTCTAGTTCAAATACAACAACAACTTTTGACCAAAACTTTTGCAACATAAGACTTTGCAGAGGTGCGACTGGATGTGAGGCGAGGTTGATGTGTGACTCAGCTGAGTGGGAAAACAATTGCCAAGTCATGCTGAGAAGGGTGCACTAAAAATAAAAAGGAAAAGGAAAAGATGTCGTGGTGTGTCATCACAGAGGCGAGAGGGAGAGTGTGAGAGTTGGTTCCCTGAAGCTCACCTGGGTGGAGTCGATGGTGCATTTCGAGGTGTATCAGGTCAGAAAAGCCCTCCCCCAGCAGCAGTCTGTCCACGGGGGATTCCCTCCCCATGTCACAGTCACTGTCTCCCGCCTCGCTGTCCCCACGGCCACTGTCCTTCAGGCTGAACTTGTCCATGTCTTGTAATGCATACCTGCCGTGGAAAAGGATTACAAACACATCCGAATAAAAAATATGATGCAAATTCCCATTTTGCAAAATGAGTGCTGTGTGCATTCTGTGTCGCAGGCTGACAGAATCCATCTCTCCTCATGGAGAAGACTAATGACAAACAAATCCATCAAATAAAACTTTTGACAAGAATCTTTCAAATCCCCATAGATGAGGCTCTGCCCATAAATTCTGTGTGCAGATATATCCCATCAATAAATCTATCTTAACAGCCGCAGCGGGCGTCAATAAATCTATCGAGTGGAGATCATAAGGGGGAATATTATGATGAAAGTAGTAATGGATTCACACTTCACAGCCCGAGACAATTTTTTTTTTAAGAAGAGTAGTACCGAGGAAATTGTTGTGACACTCAGACAAATGAGTTGCATACTTTTGAACTGAATGGCGTTGGTATGATAACAACTGGAACATGAAAAGAAAATACATTTACAGGCCATCAAACCATGATCTACATGTAACTGACCAACTGACAGGTAAAACTTTACAACAGGTTGTTGGAACATGTAGTAAACAATGAAACACAAGTGGTTTGAAAAGGGAACAAAAGATAATCTTGGTTTTTGGATTGGGGTGGGTGGGTGGGTGGGTGGGGGGTTGGGTACTGAGGTAATAGGGGTAAATTACCTGTAGCTGCGGCTGTATTTGTTGCCACGGAAACTGGGTCTGGGCTGGTACTGGCCCTGATGGAGCATGGACAGAAGCTGTGAGACTTGCTACATCCAAAAATAGCAAAACAAACAAAATAAAACAAACAAAAAAAAAAGAAAGGGGGGGATGAATAACAGATGGGTAATTGAGGAGGGGGGGGGAAGGAGGGACAGACAGAGAGAGAGAGAGGGGGAGACAACACAGAAGACAAAATAATAGATGAGTAAACACAAAATGGATGATGGAGAGGCTGCTGAAAATGGATGAGACAAAATGGATGATGTTATAACAAAATAAAAAGGTAGAGGTGGGGGGTGAGTCTAGATGAATATGGAGACATATGACTGAGGGGTGAGTTGTGGTTGTGATGGAGGTAATGGTGACGGGGTGTAAACAGGGCGAAGACAGAGACACATCTGTAATCATCAACAGTTTTTAATGAGAGTCAGTATGAACTACAGGGCAGTGTTGATTTAGTCACTGTCACACATGGAGATGAGTTAATTTGTTGCAACGGAGACAGCTGTGTGAGGATGAGAAGACTGGTGTGTGTGTGAGAGTGTGTGTGTCTGTGTGTCTGTGTGTGTGAGTGAGAGAGAGAGAGAAGGAGAAACTGAGAGAGAGAGATGAGAGAGAGAATATTTGGAATGGGGCTGAGGGACTGCATTTAAAATTTCGGAGAGTAATTTACTTCTGAGTGAGTGTGTGTGTGTGTGTGTGTGTGTGTGTGTGTGTGTGTGTGTGTGTGTGTGTGTGTCAAAGACAGAGCTTGTGTGTGTGTGTGTGTGTGTGTGTGTGTGTGTGTGTGTGTGTGTGTGTGTGTGTGTGTGTCAAAGACAGAGCTTGTGTGTGCTCACCTCCACTGGTGGAGTCGCGTGTGCCAGTTCCAGGGCGAAGCTCTCGGGAATGTGATTGGATGAGATGGTCACCAGGCTGTTCAGGGATTGGCGGCTGTGATGGTTCTGCCTGCTCCCCATCTGGGCGCGTTCCATGGGGGGCGTGGCCGAAGGTGAGCGATGGTGAGCTCTGATTGGCAGGGTCCCATTCACCGTGGGAACCAGAGTGATATCGCCTTTGTGGATTTGGCGAGCAGGCTTCTTGGGATGGTGCTGGTGGGTTGACTCAGCCACCCGGCAGTTGTAGGAGTTCCTGTTGTCCTTCTTCTCGCGGTTACAGCGAGCAGCAAACACCACCATGATGACGAGGAGCACAGCGCAGATGGCCCCCAGGGAGATGATGATGATCAGGGATGCGTCGAGTGGAGACTCCCCCTGGTCCATCACCTGGACGTGGTTCTCCATGTTCTCATAGAGGGTGATTTTCAGAACGGCCTTAGCGCTGAGGCTCTCGCTTCCCTGATCTCGGACCACGATGGTCAACTCAGCGCTCTCCTGGGGGAAGTTCTCCAGGCTGGCGTTGGCATGGATTTCACAGGTTCTTGGGTCGATGAGGAAGAAACCCTCCTCGTTGCCGCTGACTATGGAGCAGATGAGCTCAGCGTTGACCCCTGTGTCTCGGTCAGTCGCCCTAACCACTGTTACTAGGTGTCCAGCATCTGTGAACTTTGATGCAGGCACATCAGCAGTGAAGTTCCACAGCTGGGGCACCACGATGACTGGAGGGCTGTCGTTCTCATCCAGGATGTTCAGAATGACTGTAGCGTTACTCAGCAGTGATGGTTTTCCTGCATCTTTGGCTTGCACAACAAAGGAGATACGGCTGACATCCTCACGATCAAATGTACGCAGTGCATAGATGGCCCCATTGGAGGGGTCGATGGTGACGTAGGTGGAGATTGAGCTCCCATGAACAGAGTTCTCCAAGATGGAGTAGCTCACCTGCCCATTGGTATCCAGGTCAGGGTCGGTGGCCATGATGGAGGTGAGATATGCTCCAGGGGCATTGTTCTCAGATTTAAAGATCTCATATCGGCCCTTCTCAAACGTGGCGCATTGTCATTCTCATCAGTCACGTGCACAGTGAAATGCTTGACAGTAGAGAGACTGGGAGTCCCCCGGTCCTCTGCCACCACCGTCAGACTGAACTCTGACCTCTTCTCCCTGTCCAGAGACACATTGGTCAGAATCATGTAATTGTTCTCATAAGTCTTCTGCAGTTTGAAGAAGCCCTGACCGTGAAGTTTACACTCCACCTCTCCATTCAACCCAGAGTCCATGTCCTCCACCCTCACCAAAGCTACAAACGTGTCCAGAGCAGAAGCCTCAGATATGTACGCCGCATCCCCATTCCCCTGAGAGGTCATGAGGTTGATGCTGATGTCTGGTTTGTTGTCGTTCACATCTACCAGTTTGACCAGGATCTTGCAGTGAGCGGGCATTGAGTTTGGACCCATGTCCTGTGCCTGCACATCAATGTCATAGGAGCTCATGGTCTCATAGTCCACACGCCGGACGAGGGACAGGTGACCGCTGTCGGGATTGATTTTGAACGTCTCCATTATCTTTGGGGACACGTGACTACTGAAGGAGTAGACTATTTTGGCGTTTGTGCCCTCATCCAAGTCAGTGGCGTTTAAGTCAATGAGCAGAGTGCCAACAGGTGAGCTTTCTGGAAGATTTATGACATATGAGGACTTGTCAAAAATGGGGCTGTTGTCATTTGAGTCGGCAACATTAATTTTGAGGAGGGTCGTGCCCGTTCTCGAGGGAACGCCCCTGTCTGAGGCCGTGTACTGAAGTTCGTAACTGGAGCGCACCTCCCGGTCCAGCTCCCTGAGCACCACCAGCTCCGCGTACTTGGCCCCGTCGGTTCTGGACTGGATGTCAACCTTGAAGAAGTTGTTGGGCTCTAACGCGTACGTGTACAGCGAGTTCTCCCCGACGTCGGGATCCGTGGCGCTGTCCAGGGGAATGCGCGCTCCCACGGATGCGCTCTCGGAGATCTCGATGGGGATGACGGCGCGGGCGAACTGGGGTGCGTTGTCGTTGATGTCCAACACTTCCAGCTCGACGTGGAACAGCTGCAGGTGCTCGGTGGGCAGCGTCAGCACGTCGAACTGGATGGAGCAGTTGAGGTTCTTCTCGCAGAGTTTCTCGCGGTCGATCCTGGTCTTGATGGTGATTTCTCCGTCCTGCTCGCGCACCGCGAGGTAAGACGAGCTCCCTCTTTGCATCGCTCTGAAGCGGAGCGACACCGAGCTGGGAAGTTTCGCCAGAACATCCGCGACATCATCCCGCAAACGGGCGATGACCGTGCCAACCTTCTGCTCCTCAAAAATCTGATATTTCAGTGTCTTACCGGTGACGTGTTGCGTTGCCAGAGCCAAAACAACCACAACTTTCCACATTCTTGACAGAAAGAGTCCCTTCATCTTCCCTGGTTGCATTTCTGTGGAAGCCAAAAGCAGATCCAGAGGGAAAAACTGCTCAAAAAATGCAGAGCGCAGGAAATTCCAGTTTTAACTTAGTAAATGCTCTCCTCCCTCAATCAGCAGCTGCATTGCCTTCTCCGCGGAGCGATGAGGAAAAACAAAAAAAAAGCCAAACATTCAGATTGTTCAATCTAAGCCAGTACAAATTGCACTATTTTCCGTAAAGGCATCCACATTTGTTTCTACCTTTCCTTCCTTATCATTCAGATATGTTGTGCCTATCTAGCGTGAGGGAGAAGCAGCTGAGTGCCACAGAAAGCTGTGCGCCTTTCACCCTCTCCTGCCTGCGTCTGGTCTGTGCGCCGTGCGCTTTCCTACGCTCCCTCTCTCCGTTTGAGGTGCCTCCGCGCACAGACTTGCCCAAAATAACCCGCCCCAAACCAACTAGTTGTACATGAGCCACGGCCCCCCCCTCTTTTCACATCCCGGGAAAGACAAACGCTTTCTTCAATCAAACGCCGCTGCCCACTCAAACTCCAGAGGAGAGGAGAAGGAGGCGCAAGAGGAGGGAGGAAAAATAGAAAGCGGGGGGTAAGAAAAACCCCGTGGGGTTCACTTTCCCCACTCCTGAGAGTAACGACCATGCCGCTACAATGGGAGAAAATAAACTAGAGGAGAAAACATTCATTCAAAGGACTTACCCTGACGTTTTTCACTGCTATAAACCCACGGAAGGTTTACGACTTTGTCGCTTCTCGTCTGTTCGCCCCAGACAGCATGGAGACGTACAAAATAAAGAGTCTAGATTCTCATTAGAAAAGAAAAAGATAAAGTCACCCCAACCACCAGCACTATTAAAGCTCAGCCCTTTTTAATATAAAACACAAAACTCAACCCAGCCACGAGCAGCTGTCACAGCTCACTCCTGCTGTATGACTGACTGATTCATTGGATGCCTTGGCACTGGACCGTATGTGGATTCTATGAGCTTATACTGTATTTGGTCTTATTTCTGCTCTTTCGAGTGGCAGCTGATCACCCCCCCATCTCCAGGCACAGGCACTTTGTAGTCGATGTTTTGGGTGAACTATATATATTTTTTTTTTCACATGCGTCTCAGCTGCAGTCTATGGGTGAGAGTATAAGCTGGGTAAGCTGTGTGGAGAATCGCGTTGAAAGGGAGCCGGACTCTAATGAATGCCTTTAAAGAGTTGGTCACGCCGAGGAACAGCTCCGTGCCCGCGTGCACAAATCTGTTGAACATCACTTCAATCTCCCAGCAGGATGTTGTTTTGATAACGAGTCCAAAACTCTGCTCAGTTCGGGCATTTATTTCAGTTCACAAAGAGTCTCCTGTGCGTAAACACAGGCGAGGGCAGAGACGGAGAAAGAGAGTGAGAAATATAGAAACGAAGAAACACATGAGGGGAAAGAGAGAGAGAGAGAGAGAGAGAGAGAGAGAGAGAGAGAGAGAGAGAGAGAGAGAGAGAGAGAGAGAGAGATCTGACGTTTAACGAATGCGCACAACTGGGACCGTGCGTTCTGCAGACCATCTGGCGCGGTTTGTTTGGCAACCAGGACCCGGCGATTACAGCCGACCAAACAAGACTCCAGCGGAGACCCGAGCCCCACACAACTGCGAGGAAATGAGTTGTCATGGGGGATTGCGGAGCACCAAGCAGCTTTTCCACATCCATTCACACGTTTTGCGCGCGGGTGCACGGCGCCGTGTCCGCGCGTGCGTGCGTTATAGATAGACAAGAGAGAGAGACAGAGAGAGAGAGAGCGAGAGAGAGAGAAAATGCGCTCAACTAATAGGAACTCGCAGTTATCGCAGTAACAGGTTCCCAAAAACCCTCATACATATTCAAATCAAATATTATAGCAGGGGCTGAAGACGAGACCGCGCTAAAGGTGACCATCTGGAGCAGAGCTCCAAGAACACAACTCACAAACTTATAGAAACTTCCCTGGTAGAAACCGGCCCGCTCACCCTCACAGAGAAAGCTCCAAGTCTACACGTCCACCATCATTCCTGAAGACCATAACCTTAAGAGATAGACAGATAGAGAATCTGCAAAACGAATGAATAATTTAGCACCAGCTGCTGTGGACGGTCTGGGTGAGAAATATGAAATAAACCCGTTGATGTATCCATTTGAACCTGGTTATTCAGTGTGGGCTGATCCTTGAACGCATCGCATCTGCACATGCAGGCTCCAAAGCGCATTTTGCCTGGAAACAATAGTTTGCTAAATTATTCAAACAGAAACGTGCATGGACACCGTGCAGAAGCTCTCCCTTTTGAACCCGGGGACCCAAAAAATTGGCGGAAAACCTTATATTCCCGCTCCCAGCGTCTATTCATCAGCCTGAGCCATGTATGCAAATGTTTTGCATTCACCCCCCTTTTGCACATCTTTTCACCATAGTGGTATTTAAAACAGGTTTGATACGGGCGCGCAGCATTTCCATAGCTCCAAGACGCTCACAATGCAGGTATGCAAATTACTCCCCTGCAGTTCCCAGAGAAGCTATCACATTTGGAGAACAAAGTCAGCTCCGGAGTTTATGGAGAAGGGAGCAGAAGAAAGAGACAGAGTTGGGGGGGGGGGGGGTGGGGGGGGGGGGGGGGGGGGGGGGGGGGGGGGGGGGGGGGGGGGGGGGGGGGGGGGGGGGGGGGGGGGGGGGGGGGGGGGGGGGGGCGCTGTGGTGGGTCTTAACAGTGCGCAGAATAAAACAATTAATGTATAGAGGGGGTATAATCTAAGTGAAAAAAAAGCAGATGGAGGCTTAATACATTTAGGCACGCTACATAACCAGAGCAGCCGAACAAACATGGGCTTTTTAATGCTTAAGAAGACAAATGATTTAGCGCAAACTCTCCGTCGGCTGCAGCAGCAGGTGCAAAGACGCCGCGTCCCCGGGATTTAGTTTTTTTGTTTAACCATTTTCCTGCTTCCAGCTCCAGAGATATTTTCTTTATTGATCCATGGGCGATACAGACCAAACAGATCAGCCCCAAACGCACCAGCAGCTCCAGTGCCATGCCAGTAACTCCCTCTCCGCTCCCTGCATCACACAGTGCGCAACAATTAAGCTCCGTGCATGCGCCCGGGCCTTGTAGCCATAAAATAATAAGTGTGAATTAAACGTCTGTCGCTGACATTCATGACAATCTTTGCAGGGACACCCCCTGCCATCCAAATACACACGCATACACACACTAAGTCAATAGGCACAGCAGGTGCGGTGGTAGAAAATGCGCCCCTGGACCCCCGGTTCAGATCGAAGTCAAGAGGAATGTGTGCGTGCGTGCGTTATGCGTATGAGGGCGCGCGCACAGTGTGCGGTGATGCCGCTGGTGGTTTGGTTGTAAAGGCACGCGAGCATCTGTCGCCTCGTCTGCCCGCTCATTGTCACTTATTCAATTAGCTGCGATTTGGTGGATCCCGTTCCAGAGGGGAGGAGCAGGGCCACAGAGAGACTGGGTTCGCTTTCACTAGGCTGCTGCAGAGAGAAGTTGATACACACCCACACACACACACACACACACACACACACACACACACACACACACTGCACCACCCCCATCAGAGCAATAATTGTTATTCACCCCAGTTCCCCCCTTCTTCCTGTGCTTTCATTAGGGGTCCATAGAGCTTTATTACTTTATGACTGGTTGGCCACCATTGTCTGTGTGTGTATCTGTGTGCGAGCAGACAAGAGAGAGTGCACTGCCTTGTCCCTGCTCACAGTGCGTGCGGTGATCACACTCTGAGCCCAGCATATTGCAAGCGATGTCAACAGTTGGGGCGACAAATTTACGGCCCAGGCAGAACTATGGGGCACAGAAAGAATGTGTCTGGTCACCTTTAAAGCGAACGCATTACTGCACCGCTCTGACAGGCCCCCAGCCCAGCACCCGGTGAAAAGAACAGACTGTTATTAGGTTGTGTTTTTTTTTCCTACAGACCTTACTGACTTATGTGGTAGGAGAGGTGTATAAAATATTCATGCATTTCCTCTGCAAAACCAGTATAAAGTGTCATTTTAACTCTGGCATGGATATACTGCACTGTGTGGTTGACCAATGCATTTACTATTCTATTCTATTGCTACCCCTGACGCCTGTAGTGACTGGAGGTTTTGTGAAGTGCCAGGGCTTTGCTTTGAGTCTTGGCAGTTACATTTCCCTGGCAGAACTGCCCTTTTTTCAGTGTTGTCAAAATCAAATGGCAAACTGCTGTTCTATTTTATTTTATTCTGGACTATTCTACCAGATATTCTTCTGTCGGAGGGCTTGGGATAGTGACTGCTGTATTTGTTGACTGACTTGAAGGAGCAGTTTGGGTGTCTAATCATCCAGTCATTCTTTCCTTGGCCTCATTCTCTCTCTGTGATTCATACCTAGCTGACTTTCTGTGCACACACATGCACACACACACACACACACACACACACTTGGTCTGACTGAACAACACTGACAGCGAGGTGCTTTGCCCTCACCAAGACATGGCACAGAGAAACACAAAGGCTTCACAAATAATCAACACCACAGCACTCAGGATTGAACCACTTTCTCTTTGCTCTCTGTCTTTATGTAAGTGTAAGACTCCACCTTACGTGTAATAGGAAACACAACTGCTTTGCCCCCACAAGGTCAACACTATTCCAACCGTCACAACGTCAATACAATCAATAGATCCAGCGTTTAAGTCGTAACCAAATTCTCCGGGTTATTTGGGGAATTCTGTTTTTGTGATTTTAACCAGGATTTATACTGGTCATGATAACATTGCACGCAACAGAATAACTGCTGCAATTGAGAAACCCCCTGACATTGTTCCAACAAAGTCCGATTTTGCAAGAAACTAACTTTTACTGAGTTTGCCAGAACGAATCCTCACTGCACAGGAGATCTGTGTCCCCACATGAGTGGATTACTGAACAGGCCAATTGGGCGTGAGGGCTCAAGAGGTCATGGGGCCCCTGGGCCAGACCCCCGTATAAGAAGTGACTGTTGTTGTCACTAGTTGAAAAGTCAAACGACAGCAAAGACACCCAGGACGAGTAAACATAGATGTAAAAAGACTAAATATAGATGATAAATGACCACAGAGATTCACAAAATGACCAAAAGGAGAAAAAATATCATCTAAATAGAGGAAAAAAATGATCACAAACATACATGTTGTAGCTAAAACGTGACACAAAAAGACAATAAAAAGAAACTAAAAAGAAGAAAAATGTTCTGTGAATGGTATGTACCATATAGAACTTTTCTTTTCTTGATGATCGGAGCTCTTTACAGAACAGTTTTGCCATTCACCCATTCACCCATTCACATCATCTCAGCACTTTCTCTATCACACCTCACTCACACACAGCCGTCAGGGGCAATTTGGGGTTCAGTATCTTGCCCAAGGACACTTTGAGATGCAGACTGGGGGAGACTGGCGTCAAACTGCTGAGCTTCTGGTTAGTGGACGACCCACTCCTACCGCCTTAAAGAAATGAAACATCCACAAAATCCACAGTGCCTCAATAATTCTGTGTAAAATCAACAAGTTGTGGTTTTACATTGTACATGTAACTTTATTCTCAGCAAGATGGTAAATAAGTCTATTTTCCAAAAGTCCCTCAAAGTTCACTTTAATTAACACTTGATTAGAAGCCACATCAGCGCCTGTGCCTGCTCCTCTACACCGTTCCATTCGTACAATGTCATCCTCTGATGTTCTTGTTGTGTGGTGGTTTTTCATTGACTTGCCTGAAGTGGAAACTTGACTATTCATCTATTGTTGATTCAATGCCGTTAAACTCCACAGTTTATCACGACACTGTCTAACAGCGGCAGACATGGGTGACTATTGGATATTGAAAGAACATTTGCTTGACCCTAGAATGGTTTCTTTCTTTTCGAGCCTTTATAAAATTATATCGCAATTCAGCGCGGCAATGTAAATTGCTAATGTATAGGCTCTTAATTAGGAGAGCCCTTGAGAGCCCTCGGCTTCATATCCTTTTTCTAACGCTTTGCAGGAGTCACCTTGAATTAATGAAGAAAACAGAGTTAGGTCCTGTTAGTGTTAGGGGGAAATGCTATTGCATGCCAGACCCATCCACCACTCCCTGTTCATGTGTGTGTGTGTGTGTGTGTGTGTGTGTGTGTGTGTGTGTGTGTGTGTGTGTGTGTGTGTGTGTGTGTTTGATTGACATGTTGTTGATTTGTTGGGGGCTGTCTTTCCCCCGATACGATGTCTGCCTCCAGCTGATGACTGACAGCTAATTTGTGGTCCAGAGATTAGTGTTTTAGAAAAGGAACTCTCTCAGAGATGCGCCGCATCCAAACAGAATCGGGTCCCATTTGGTGCCACTTCTTTGACAGAGCATGTGTGTCAGGCCGGTAATGAGGACAGTCCGAGCTCTGTCGCTCGGTGGCGGTCATCATTCCGGAGTTATCCGTTTTGTGTGCACGGTGACAGCTGCTTTCTGAACGTGTCGCCCAACATGTGCGAACAGTGTCAAAACATTTGCATTAGCACTACTCAACACTGGAGGCAAATCACTTTTGATTGAGACATAGACAACATTTTTAGCAGTTTTGTGTCTTTCTAGCAGTGGGGTTTGTGGCTAAGAACATGTAATGAGGTCGAGGTCACATGCGGTTTGCTGCAGAGAAAGAAAATCAAAGAGTTTTTGCGGGTGTCTCTCATCATGTTTGAATTAGGAAATGTTCGCTTGTAAGTGAGAGTGTTTTAAAGGGGTCGAACAAATAGCGACAGCAGCCGCAGAGCGCACAGCCTAACTCAAACCAGAGATCCCAAGAGCACATACACACACACAGACACACACATATAAAAAACACAACATAACTAGCTCCAGAAACTTGCTGGCACACAGGAGACTTTGATGGGTGTGGGTTCATGTAGGAGAAAACCAGGCTCAGGGAAAGTGCTGCAGCACCGCCTGGTCGGTGTGACACAAAGCCCCTGTTGTTTCCCCTGTGCACAAATCCTAACAACTTGGATTGATTAGAGGTAAGAGCATGAGCAGTAATAACACAGACCGATCCTGTGGCTGCTCAGTTTCAAGCCCAGACATCCATAAACCCTGTCTGTCTGTGTGTATGATGTGCACAAGCAAGTGTGTGTGTGTGTGTGTGTGTGTGGGCATGTGCTCGCAGTGCACGCGTGAGGCGATTTTCTGGCCGGGGTTAGGCCCTCACTAGAGTGTTACATGTTTAAGTGTCCCCCGGTGACCCACTTCCTGGGGTTGCACCAGATTTACGGTTCTTGGGGTTCTTGAGAGCTGGCAGCTGTGGAATGGAGGAATGGATGTGGAGGGTCATGATAAAAGAGGAGTGGAGCAGGGTTGAAGGAGCGAAGGAAAGTAGGCGGAGGGGGATGATGAAGTGACGGGAGCGTGGAAAGGTGGAGGCAAGGAAAATGCTGAAATATGTTCGGGCTCGATAAAAGCCTGGGCAGAGGGAGGAAGACGCGGAGAAGTGGAATGGAACCGAGGAAGGGTCAAGGAGTGTGGAAGTGTGGAGGGTAGCTGCTCAAAAGGGAGGGTGGAGTGAAAAAGGTGGGTGGTGGGTGGCGGGGTTAGCTGGGAGCGTGGAATTGGACGTGGGGGGGAAACAAAGGAGGTACTGAAAGAGTCACGAGAGGAGACGTGAAGGGATGTGTGGGGGGGAGGCGTAGAAAAGAAGCAACGAAAAAAAGAGATGGAGCCTCCTTTGGTGCAGTCTCTGGCCCCCTCAGATGTGATTAAAAACTCTTTCTACTCCCATTCACACACTCCACTTCTCACCTTTGCTCAATGAAAACACAAGTCGGGATTGATTGGTGACAACCTTGAAAGTGCTGGGTTGCTTGAAAACGTGCGCGTGTGCTTAGGCGTGGCTTTAGTAGATTCATTAGTTTCGACACCAGCCGAGCCGCACCTGAGCTCTTGTTGATTCGGTTTATAGAGGAGACAGGGGGAAAAAAGGCCGTTGCAAAGGTTAGGGAGATAAAGAGGATTTAGACAATCATTTCTTTGCTGGAGCGCTTTGGGATGCCAGGTTCTTACAAAACGTGAACAAATTGACCGCATATTTCACAAGCTGTTGGACTCTACTGAGGACTGCTTAACATGGTGTTTCAAGTTAATGCGGGGGGGGGGATTTGGGGCAGAATCCAAAACAGCGGACAGCAAATGTTCAATCAGCTCAGCGGGGGGGCGAGTAGCAGAGGGGGAGGCGGGATGGGAGGAGCGCTCGGAGCGAATGGCTTGGAGAGAGCGGCGAGAAATAGGACACGGACACAAAGATGGTCGAGAGACGGATGGAGGATCTTGACAAGCAAAGTGTGTTTAATTTGTGTGTGAGCGTGACGTCTGGTTACTGTCAATCACTCACACAGAAATATGGAGGAGTTTGCCCAGAGATGATCCTTTGAAACATGTCATTTACAAGCTTCGCTAGATCATACATGCTTATTAACCTGCGCTGCAATTATTTTCCGTTTGATATCACGGCGGTTTGATGAAGAGGAAAAAAAGGGAAGAGGAGGATCAGATGAACGTCAAAAGAGACAGAATTTCATTTGCAAAGAAGACCAGGGGGTGTAACAGGAAACTCAATGAAGTGTAAAGCAAGCGTTAATTTGTTCACGTGCTGTAAAAAGTGCTCACCAAAATCGTAATTTGAGTCATTAAAATTCATTTGTTTTCTGCTTTTGAAAAAGTTCTCCCCGGCAGATGAGCGGTGCAAAAATGAAACGCTCATCTCAGTCGCTAATCATCAGACGAGTCTTGTCAAGTCTCTTCTAGGCTGTTATTATCATTATTATTGGCTCCTCTGTGCTAACAAGCAATTAATTCACATCAGAGCTTTTTCCTGCGCCGAATAAACAGCAAATGGCATCTCTCGTGGTTTTAGTTCGACAAACTCCGATACAAGAAAGAGGGAAGAAAATACAGGCACGAAAAAAAGAAGAAAACAAAAACATGTTGCTGAAGTGCAAAGCGTCGCTCCCAGGGGCCTCTTCAAAGGCAGGAGAGGAGAGGAGGGAGAGATCTCCGAGAGTGCACGCACAAAACAAACACACACAGAGCGGGGTTACACACAGTCACACTTACAGTACCAATCCTGAAAAATCTAAATAAACCCGAGCACATTTGGTCCATTATCACACCCTCCACACTTATTTTCTCCCTCTCTCTCTCTGTTTTAACGCTCACTAAACAAGCATCCATCATAATTAGCTAAATTAATTCCCACATGGACCACATCATCATCAACACCAGCTTTTTGTTCACGCCTGATTACTTTTATATATAGAAGTGGCTACCCCGTGTTTAACATCTCTCTCTCCCACACATTCCCCTTCAGTGAGCACGCGAGGCAGCCTCCGAGGGATGATGGCTCTCATCTGTAATAAAAACAAAATAGGACACAGTGTGCCCGCGCACTAATCAATAACCATTATCACAACTTCTCACCTGCTTCTAGCCTCGTGCGGCGCCTGCTCTGCGTCTGGTGATTTATTTCGAGGAGATGCCACATAATGACTCATAAGACTGAGAGACTGAGGAGTGGAAATACAGCGCTGCGAAATAAATATCAGCTGTGGCATTGAACTACACAGACAATATGCAGGGCAGTGGCTCTAGTTTTTGTCTTCTGGGGGAAAGGGGGGCGACCAACACACCGGCTGTATATTGTCTTCCTTGTCCCCATCCTGTTGTTGGCACACACACACATAAAAGTGTCCAATTTAATTGACACATGAACAGAAATGTCAACTTGCTTCCAGGCAAGCCAACACTGGACTGGAAGGCCCATAAAGCTCCAGCATGAGAGGGGAAGCAGATAATGACTGCAATTTATTACACCTAAAGTTAGCAGTATATAAGCTCAGGATTTTACAGATTAAATATTCGGCTGTATGTAATTATTACATAAGGCAATCGTGTATATCTGCCAGCAGTGCAGCTATAAGCTAAATGATTTTTATTTTAATGCCATTTATTGCCATAGGAGTCCTAGATTAAAATTGTTAATAATACATTATAATTGCTGTCTTGGGCTTCGAGAGATTACTGGCAGGAACACAAAAAAAGGAACTCATCACGCTGGACAAAGTAAAAGTACAGAACAACAGGATTATTTCGGGGTTTAGCAGCTGTGTGTTGGCTCGGCGAGCATCTTTGTTCGAGGGGCTGAAACATGTGGGACCCGTCAGCGACAGATAGCAGCTTGTTGTGAATACCTGTGATCCAACATTACAGTGGCTAATGTCAGGTGAGTTCAAAGTCAGCACAACCCAGAGAACCACAGTCACCACATGTCAGGTTGAAATACATTTCCCTCCAATGATTACAATAATCTGTTCATATATCCCCCTTCTAATTTCACAAACGTCTGTCTGTGGAACACATATCTCATGGATCATTGATCCTATTAGCCTCACACTTAGGATGTGTATCCTTAATGGCCCGAGGAAGTGCAGTGTTGAGTGAGGTGCCAGCGCTCTGTAGCAGTCAGTGGGTGGGGCAGTGTGCCTTCAGTCTGTGGGCCGAGTTGAACATGTCTTCTTCTTCATCCTCGGATAAACTACAGCAGCGGTCGGCAACTGATGGATGAAAATAGCAGACACATCATTTTGATGATCTGATTATTTTCATTTCACCATATCTGACTGAGACAGACAGCCCAGATGCTGATCTCCATCATAGCAACATTCATCGAATCCCTTCAAAGTAAAAACGCAACATTCGTTTTGTAGCTGCAATGCTTTATATCAAGCTGAATAACAGAGCATTTATTTTGAAAGGCTTGGGTCTGAAGTTCAGTTTCACTTCACGAAAAACACTGACTCTAAAATCTGCAGACGAACCAGGTAGGATGAACTTAAAGTTGTCTAACTTCCCTCTGCAACATTGACTGTTTATAAAAAGCTCTGCACACAACATGCAGCACACAAACAATAGAAAGTGACAGTATACTGTCGAACTGTTTGAGGTGGACTCGCTAATGACAAGGAACAATTCTTTAGTAGCTCGGCAGGCCAAGCAAACAGGCGGGTGTAGAACAGGCACTGCACAAGTAATTATTAATTCAGTCTGGACAGAGCCATTTACTGTGTGTGCACGTCTCTGATGTGTGGCAGTTTGAGCTGTTCCAGGATGTGATAAGACCTTCCTGTAGGAGACACTGCGACGTCCGTTGCTGCAGGCACATCACAAGGAGCGTGTACGGGATGAGGTGTCACTTTGTAAATACGTCGGGCCTGACATTTGCGAGAGGATTTGACAGAGTGACTCATTACCAAGTGAAGTGGAAAGAGCCTCATACTGTAGACTAATGCAGGGGGGGGGGGTTCTATTTGCTTCCCCGTTTCCCCAAAGCACAGTGCTGACAGTACAGTTACAGACAGAATCGGCACAATACCTGTGGTATTTCCGATGCGAACTGTGCCTTAGGTACCGTTTGTCTTGCTGATGTTGTATCTGAGAGCTCTGCTGTCTTCCTACAATCCCCCCCCCCCCCCCCCCCCCCCATCCTCCTTTTCTATCGACATCTCTTCCTCTTGTTCTGTCAATCCTCTTCCCTCCACTTCTTCTTCCTTTGGTCTCATTTTCGCTTTATCATTTCAGTCTCTCCCATCACCTGTGTGTCGTCCCTGATTCTCCTTCTCTTTCTCTCTCTCTCTCTCTCTCTCTCTAGTTGCCAATTCTCCCGTCTGCCTCGCTCTCGCCGGAAAGGTGAGCATGTGTTTCACCGGTCTACTGTGTGTCTGGCACTTTCCAATTAGCTTGTATACCTGCTTCTGGCTGTGAAGCAGATAAGATGGAGCTGATAGCACTGGGCTCCTGTTATCTCTGTTTTCCTCCTGTCTCACACAAACAGACATATACCTACACACAACTGATCCACATGTGTGCTCGGGGGCCAGGGTCCTAGCTCCCAGGCCTGTGGGGTTACAGATGCATGGGGCGGATAGCTATAGAAGGCTAACAAGGGGTGGACAAGTGATATAATGAATGCATCAGGGACTGTGACACGTTGTCAAACGTGGCGTGCCTGAACTTAGCATAGCTTTGAGTGCTTCCTGGCCGCCATTTTGCAGTTGTGTGTCTGAGTGTGTGTGTTTGCATGCAACAAATAGCCCCCCCATCTCCCTCCATCCATCCCCTTTTGTGCATGTGCGAGAATGCACACAGGGTCACATTTCAGAGTGTGTGCGTGTATGTTTGGATGTTTGCTGGTGGCAGGGTGGTGGGCTGCGCGGTGACCCCGCGACCTGCCCAGACTGTTGAATAATAAAAGGCTATTCAGACAGTCACACAGTGACAGCATGAAAGGAGCAGCCACAGAGAGGGAGGGGAAGGGGGGGAGGCAGGGGTAAGGGGTGGGGGAGGTAGGGCAGACATGGCTGTCTTTGTGGGAGGTAAGGGACTCTCATTATTTCTCTCAGGCTCCACTCTCACTCTCCCGCCACTGTCTCTAAGTTTCCTCGGCTTCTCTTGTGTTGTGCCTCCTTCCTCTGAGTCCATCTCCCCTCTCTCTCTCTCTCTCTCTCCCCCTGTGTCTCTTCAGACTCGTTTCTCCCTTTGAGTCGATCCGTTTGCTGTCAACCCGAGCGTCATTTTATCCACGGTCCCCCATTAATTTCATCCACCTCTCTCTCTCTCTCTCTCTCTCTCTCTCTCTCTCTCTCTCTCTCTCTCTCTCTCTCTCTTCTTTCTGTATCACACACCGGTCCCTCTCTCCCTCCTGTCCCCACTCCTTTCCATCTAATCAACTTACTCCTTACAACCTCTCATGTCTTATTTCTTTATTCGTTGCCACTTTCTCCCCAACCCTCCTTCTTTTTCAATTATGTTTCTCTCTCTCTCTCTCTCTCTCTCTCTCTCTCTCTCTCTCTCTCTCTCTCCTCACTTCCTCTCAGCTCCTCCCTCTCTGTCTCATTAGTGATGCTGTCTACTAAGGAGGTGATTAGCCTGCTTCGGCTCTAATTAAAACACAGAAAGGGAACTAAATGAGACCTGTGATTTGCGGGTTCGTGTGTGTGTGAGTGCATGTGCATACACTTTTGCATTCCTATCTGTGCGCTGTGTGTGAGTGTGTGTGTGTGTGTGTGTGTGTGTGTGTGTGTGTGTGTGTGTGTGTGTGTGTGTGTGTGTCTGTGTGTGTGTTAAAGTCACATTTGCAGGGACAGAATGCTAAATAGTCAGCAGCTCTATTGCAATATGAAATGCTCGAGCTTCTGATAGATGCTGCACATATATGAAAAAAGGGAACTTCTCTTCTCTTGTTTAAATCAAGTCAAAGGAGGAGAACATGAATGAGCAAAGAGACAAAGTAGGAACGGAGGAATATGTGAAGAGGAAGTGTGTCTATAAGAAGTCTAACACATCCCTTTCATCCCTTTCTTTTCACCTCAGCGGTTTGAAATTAAATTAAGTAAGTAAAGTGTTTTGGGTTAAATGGTAGTATGTGTGGGAAATGTATAAATCCCTGTAGTGGGTATCTGGGATGGAGCTGATTTTAAGTCTGCAATTCCTCTTGACCAATTTGATTTCTTTCTCCTTTTTTCCCTTCACTATTGTTGTTGGTGCCGGATAAAACTTATATTCCATCACATTTCTGTCTCCAAACTGTTTTCAAATCCTTTGCTTGCATCACCAGCCCTTAATATGAGCCGCCATGAAAACACATCACATCAAACAAATATATTTTGTTGCCGTAAATGTATGGGAATTTCTGACCTTCCTCATATGCTAATAACTCCTCATTTTTGTTGGTGACGTGTGTGTGTGTGTCTGTTTATGTGTGTTTGTGTATATGTGTGTGCGTGTGTGCGTGTGTGTGTATAGCCAGAGGTGAGGCCATAAGCCCGTTCTGAAAGGGTCGGCTTATTTAAACCACCGCCTTGTCATCAAAGTTGCCACATTATGATCAGAGTGCTACATCTGCTGCTACCTGTACATCCTGTGGATAATTATCCCACCGCCCCCTTCATCTGTTTGCTTAGAGGAGACACATCGGGATCCTCTGTTTAGCTGCCACCGTGCATTCACTCTGTTGCAGGGGAAAAGTGAGAATAAAATTTGCATTGATGTGGCAAATCTGTGCCGTAATGGCTTTTAAATGGCTGAGATGAAAAAGACGGGAGGGGTGTCAGCTTTAATATCTCTGAGTACTTAACACCTCTCATTAGATCTTATAAATCCACAAGCAATACCATAATATAATTAAAAATCTATCTTTCACTTTCAAAGGATTTTCATTTTCAAACATTAATGTTGTTGACCTTGTGGAACAACCTGCATGTGCTTGAAAGTGACCACACGAAGCATCCTCTTCATGTGTCGATGTACCTTTTGGAGCATGCTCACAGACCAAAGCTGTCACAGCCCACTGGACCTTTTTTCTTCTTTCTTTTGTGCAGCACCACTTTTTTATTCTCTTTCAGTGTAATATCGACAAATGTCTGTGTTTCAGCTGCTGGATTTGTCCGGGCTTTTATTTTCCGGTGGATCTGTGTCTTTGTGGTGCCAGGGTATCAAAGGCAATGTTGCACTATGTCAGCGTTTAGACCTTTTCTCACCTCTGAGCAGAAACGCCAAGGGCCAAAGAACGAGAGAGAGCGAGGGAGAGAGAGAGCGAGGGGCTCGCGATCTGACGTCTGATCATATCAGGCCTGACTGAAATAGGGCATGAAGCTCACCCTGCTGTGGACACACAGACATGTGAGGACACACACACACACACAAACACACACACTTTATTTTCCTGTAGGTGGGGTGCAGGCAGGTTTACTTGATTTATCCGAGAAACAAAACACAACAACCTCTCAAGAGAACAAAGAAAAGCAGTGCTTCGGAAACTTTTTAAACCAAGGCCACCCTTTTCTCCCCCTTGGCACCTCTCCATGCAGCTGCTACATATTCAACTGAACAATGAATCACATGAGTATTTCTGGTTGGTTAAATGCCCTTTCTTATTTGTTTAAAATACATTATAGGCTACACCCACATGTTATCATGCATTCATTGAGTTGTGCATTTGATTCCATGTTACTTTATCTCTGCTGATGAGGCATTCAGGTGAAGGACGGCTACATTTCTCTCTCCATGATAAACTGTCAGTCAAGTCATTTTTCACCATCCAACTTAAACTTTACTTCTTTTGGCCTCAGACAGTTTGAGACGTAGCAGCATTTGTTTGAATGACAATTGTCTTTTCCATTACTAACAGTTGTTATTTCCAACTGCCATGCATTTGGAAACCTGGGGTGCAGAGAAAGTGTTTTTGCGTTACTGTGACAACCGGTCGTAAGCAGTTGGGATCGGTCAACTTCCTACTTAAAGGAGAACTCCACATATTTTACATACCAAAGTCTGTTGACAGTTGTTGTTGTATTTAGCCTTTTATAGCGTCAAAGGGAGATGAGCTGATTTCAGACATGCACTGAACTCTGGACCTTCTCCTGAAAATATCCAGAGGGGCTGTATGTGAGAACACAAATGTCTGAGCCAGTTGCACCGGACATTTTGTAGGACTTTTCCTGCCAGCCCCCTAAACCCCAGATCCCAGTGAGCCCATGAGAAAATGCAGAACGAAAATGTCCAGAAAATTCACAACGAGAGAATGGATGTGTTTCTAACATGCAATGGACACATACTGTAAGTCCAGGACAAAAAGAGGTACCGTTCATGTAGGAGATACCGAAAAAGATGCCCCAATTGGAAATTCAGCGAAACTCGATAGCTTTTAGTGGTAAGAGCCGATGTGCATTGATGTGCTTTAAACAGAAACATGTGATCTCTGCAGCAACAGTTTTCACATCACATCCTTTCTGCATGCTCTACCCAGGCACCACCCATCAGTTGAATGTTCAAGAGATGTTCCTGTTATTCATATGTGAGAGTTAAAATGAATGAATGAATAAATGAATAGAACTTTATTCCACCCTTGGTCGACAATTGCCTTCAGCTCGCAAGTACAAGCTTAAAATCAGACAAAAAGATGAAGGAGATTACATTCAAATAAAAATTCTTAATAACAGTTCAGTTTCTGTGGGTTGAAGTGTCACAGTTGCTGTACAGGAAAAAAAAAACTGCTCATGTCTGTGAAAAACAGCTATAGTCTCCCTCAAGTGATGTCACTTGAGTAAGCATAAGCAGGGGCTGAAGTCTACAAGTTTAAAAGAGAAACACTCTGGGGTTGCCAGACCTTTGATTCATCTGTCAGTAGTGCTTGAGACTACAGAAGGCAGCACCAGGTGAATGCATCCAAATCTCCAACTGTTTCAAGTTAAGTTGCATTGTGGAATCAGGTGTGGAATCAAAATACTTACTTTTAATACTTTAAAAATCTGTCCAATATGAGTCCAACAATATTAAGAATGATGCTAAACTAAATTAATACAGTGATTCAAGGTTCAATAAGTTGCAGCTTTATTGTCATTATAGGATTTAACTAGATGAAGGAATAGTTTATAAAAATGTTTCCTTGTTTTATACAATGAAATAATATTAATAATGTGCAGTGGTAATAAAAAAAAAGAAAAAGAAGAAATCTTTCCTCACTCTTGGCTTATCCTCGATACACCATTGTTCTCCAGAACCCGCTTTGGGAACCATAGATTTAAAGGAGAATCTTGGGTCTACAACTTGTGTCTTATTTTGAAGTTTTCTGTTATAACTCACCAAAGTAATTCGATCTGGAAACTTGACAACTAAACCACTTTATTTTGACATAAGACTGAAAGTGAATACACAACAATGACTGTCACACCGTTTTTTTTCCAAACGGTTCCCTCAGATCTAAGCAATTAACTTGGCGAATACAAAACCTCAAAAAATAAAACTTAGGTTATAAAATTAGAACTTTCTACTTTAAAGACAGATGGTGACTGGAGTCTGAAAGATAAAGAAAGACCAAAGTACCGAACTGAAACACTGAGAATTGAACAAGGTGATGACAATAGCAACACTCTGGTGCTGAAAATTGTTGCGATTTCGATGACATGCTGACGACGATGATGCCATTGTTGTCATAACAACAAAGCCACTCCGGTGATGGAGACAGATCTGCATTGCTCAACACTCCATCAAGTGTTGCCCCCATTGTGTTCCAATCAGGGCCTCCTCTCATTACTCTCATTGAGCCAATGAGTTGACGGCGGAAGAAAAGGTGGAAAGTCCCCTCCCTCGCCTTTCTGTGTCCCCCCCCAAAAAAATCAATTTCATCTATTAGACCCTGCCCCATGGCTGGCTGCTTAGTCTTCTTTTGATGCAGATTGTGCACACACACACACAAACGCGCACACACACACACACACACACACACGCACACAAACACACACACCTCTCTGACACCTCTTTAGCTCTCTTTTGTTAGCCCTGCGTTGCCCATGCCATATGGCAAATGAGAAGGATCCAGTGCCTGTGTGTGTGTATGTGTGTGAGTCGACGGTGGGGTCAGTGGGGGGTTAGAGGAGGCTGACCCACTGACAAAGACTCCCCACTCCATCAGTGAGCTCCATGAATACATGAGGACAAGCTAGGCTGAATGGGAGAGCAGAAGCCGTGGAGACGTCGGAGGCAGACAGAGGAGGGGGTGCCGGTGTTTGGATGATGGGGGCATTAGCAAGATGGATGCTATGCAGGATTAAGAGAGAGGAAGAAAATGAAAGGGACAGGGGGTAGATGGAGGAAGAAGGGGTGTCAGAACTGTGATTAAAATGAGAGCTGAAGAGAAAGCACATGTGAGAAATAGGTACAAATGTGAGCTTGCTAAAGGTTTGGACTGTGAGTCGAGTGCTAGCATGCATGAGTGTGCATGTGTGTGCGTGTTTGTGTGTGTGTGAGAGTTACCCGCTGTGTGCTCTATGTTTGCGAGGGATAAGAGGTGATCCCTGTGGCACGGGGATCTACAATAGGCCAGCAGGTCCCTCTCAGTGTGATGACAAGGCTCCCAGGGTCCTGTGTGAGTGTCTGTGTGTGCGTATATGTACGAGTGTGTGTATCCCAGCAGGCTAGCTCTCTATAGGAACACCGGTCAATGTGAGCGGAGAGATTATCATTAAACACATCTGACAGCCAAAGCAGGGAGCACACAGTCAGGTAGCAGGTCAGGGAGCGTTACAAACTATCCTCTTATTGCTTCTGAAGTTTTCATGTGATGTGTGTGTGTGCGCGTTTGTGACGATGTTGACCGCCTGCAGGAAAATGTCACAAGTGTACTTCAACAACATTCTATACAGTCCTCATCCAACAATTTCCATCAGTCTAATTCTATGCAAACAGGGCTGTAGTGGGGGGTAAATGCATGTACCTTTTTAACTACAAAATAGCTTTTACTCCTTTTTTTTATGGTGGTTTACTTACTTGTTATTTTTCGATTTTAAAAGTTTGAGTAAAATTCAAAATTGTTTACTGAGCATTATATGATGTTCAGAGCACAACCTCACCTTGTCCCCGCCCCTTCTCGCTGTTACCTGGTACCCGACCCCTGCTCTCCCGCCTCCTTAGCGTACAGCTTTGCTGCTTGCAGACTCTCGAGGTCCAGTCTCTCTTACAAACTGACTGTGGCCCCCCCTCAATGCTGTATGAACAGCATTGAGGGGGGGCCACAGTCAGTTTGTTCCATGTGATGCAGCACCTCATCCAAACGGGACACAGACATACTGTTGACTTTTCCCTTTTAACAGCAGGTCAGCTGTTCCTCTGATGTGAGACGCTGTGACATAGGGCAAGAGACGGCTGCGTGTGTATTCATGTTGATTTGTGACGTGATGGTGAACAGGTTATTAGCCGCGTCTGAGCTAGCTATCTGTGTCGTATGCTAACCATTACATTTTAAACCCTGACTTCTAGAATTGCCCATATACATGTAAGTTATTTTGACTTCTAGAATAGCACATATACATGTAAGTGCATCTGACTTCAAGAAGAGCACTTTAATGTCCGTGCCTCTGACTTCTAGAATAGCAAGTGTGCATGTAAGTGCCTCTGTTTTATAGAATTGCTTGTGTACATGTAAGTGGCTCAGACTTGTGGAATAGCATACATGACTTCTAGAATAGCACATATACATGTTCTTGCCTGTGACTTAATTGCATGTGTGCATGTAAGTGCCTCTGATTTCTAGAAAAGCACATATACATAAAAGAGCCTCTGACTTGTAGAATAGCATACATGACTTCTACAATAGCACACATAATTGTGCCACAGCAAGTGGCTAAAGGACTGTGAGACAGCAGGGAGTACAAAGGAGAGAAAATAGGCCAAAGCGATGGAGACATGAGGGATTGCTGCTAGTTTTGCTCCCACTAACCCAGTGCAGCCATCACTGCGGTTGCTCCATAATGGTCGCACTATTACACAGCGTTGCATAAGATAGATATGGCTACGAGGAAGCATATTCGCTGCACCAAGAGAACTATCTGCTGATTATGTGTGTGTGTGTGTGTGTGTGTGTGTGTGTGTGTGTGTGTGTGTGTGTGTGTGTGTGTGCATGCGCGCTAACAGCAGCTGGGGGACTGTGTATGCAAGTGGTACAAGATGAGCTGAGAGATGAGAGCAGGGAGAAAGGGAGAGAGGTGTGATTGTGCTTTGTCATCTACTGTATGTATGTAAGTGTGTGACCACGTGTATGGGTGTGTGTGTGTGTGTGTGTGTGTGTGTGTAACATCACTTTCCGCCCCTGCCATTTAGAATTGACGGTTTCTACTCTGGCGTCATGACAGAGCAGAGAGAGAAACAAAGAACCCTTTCACGTTCACAGCCTCTGCTCCTCCCAGCTTCCTCTTTCTCACTCTGCTCGTTTCCTCTCCCTGTCTCAGTTTAAGCCCGTTATTTCTCTACAACTATAATGTATTAGCTGACTCTCGCCTATATATTTTTTTCCTTCCCAAGAAACTTAAAGAAGCTTTTCCCACTTTCTATCGTTTTTGTCTGCTCAGCAGCTGTGACTATCATTTCCCTTTCACTGCCCAGCATTACCTTTCCATATCTGTGCTTGACTATCATTTATTTTCTGCCCCATTGCCTTCTAATTCTTATCTTCTTGTGCTTTTCTCTGCCACAAAATCACTCTCTATATCCCCGCTTTCTGCCCCCACCCAGCACCACCACAACCAGCCCCCTCCTTCACATCTGTTTCTGTGGCCCTGGTCCACGAGGATGAATGCCAGCACCCTCCTCCCCATTATTAGCAGAACACAAGTCTCTGACTGCCCACCTCCCCGACTTCTGTCGCCTTTTGTCCCGCAGGCTGGTCTGAGCCGCAGCCTCCTTTTACAGTGGACAAAACCCGACATCGCTAAATAGACAGCGGGACAGTTGGTCGGTTTATTGTCTGCCTTGGTGTGCGTGTTTGTGCTGCCGCTTTGGCTGGTTGGTATTTGTGCCCGAGCATATGTATGTGTGTCGGTGCAGCCGGTGTATGAGAGACTGGTCATTCGTTTTACACAGTCAGGGAGCAATGGAGCCTTCTGCTGTGTCACAAAGAAAAAAGAATGACCTGTTCCAAGTTTCATTTTGGCATTTTACAAAACATACAAGAAACCTTTCATTGTCTTCATTCTAATAAAAAATACACTGAGCAGAGACAGCATATGACTGAACGGGTTTGATCCTGTGGTGAGTTAAGGAGCTCATTATGATTAGAGGACTCAAAATTAGGTCAAGAATTGTTTGATCTTTGAAAATGTGAGGGATAAAGTTGATAGCCTACACTTTTATGTAACATTTCTTTTGTCAAATGCGTCACCACAACCCATGTACACACACACACACACACACACATGCACACACACACACACACACTATAGACCAAATGACTCTTTTTGTGAATTGTTGCAGACGTAAAAAGGACCATAAAAATCTGGTGTGTATATAAAACTCACATTTAAAGCAACGAGCAACTGAGCAAATGCATTTTCCAGTGGGGTGCAAGTTTGCATCTGCTGCCATTTCCACTGACTTTATAACTCTGTGCTCATCATGTGCCATCAAAGTAACACTGGTATAAACTCACCAGCCACAAATAGGTCATGTAACATAAATGTGAGAAGCTAAATATCCGCTTTTTCACAAAAATTATGATTCACAGTTACCAGATCTGCAATGTAGCCTTTGAGGCAGAAAATAGATTTAATAGCCAGGCATCATAGGGGCTTCATTATCATCATATTATATCACCATAACAATCTTCATGCTATCAGAGGTCAAATATGTAACTACACTATAAAGGCAGAGAGCTTGAAAACTCTGGGGCTGTTTTTTGTAATGAAAGAGGACAACTGTGTAATGTAATAGTTTTTTCCCGCAATAGTAGCTGTCATGATCAAAAATTGAATTAGTCCAAATACAGATGTACATGTTTTTTGCAGTACAACAAATGTTAATAATATATGATAGGATTTGAACTTCCTGTAAACTCAATGGTTGTAACATGATGTTGTCTTGGAAACTTTTTATTTCATTATAATGACCCTGTCAGACCAATTTAACATAAGTGCAGGATAATTATGTGTTATGGCAGGAACTGGACCCAAGAGCAAACCTGATACAATGGTTGGCAGTATGATACAAGCTTTAATTAATAGTTCTAGAACAGGTTACTGTGTAAGTTTCTGGTACAGGAAGTCTCCGGCGTGGTCTTGGGTTTGGTGTGGCCTAGCTAGACAGGGTGGGGTTGGGGAGCTCTCGCTGAGGGATCAGCTAGTGGCTCGCAGAAAACAGGAAGCTGGTCTGTAGGCAGAGCAGTTACGCCGATGAACAGATCGTCAGGGCAAACGATGATCAGGCAGGACGCACAGACAGGCGAACAAATCGGCAGGCAGCTGGTCACCTGAGGCTAGAAAAAACACAGGGGGTTTATTCAAATAGTCAATTTTCCTTAGGAGCCTTCCTACCTGAAAGAAATAACCAGGAAGTATTTCAATGGCCGCCATAATAAGAGCTGTTTGAATTCTCTAAATGATAAGGAAAGGAGGTTCAATGCTTCCTAACTAATCTCCTTAAGCAAAGGAAACACTGGACCATGAATCGAAAGGAGAAATTCCCATGACACAGTCCAGAACATTTGTCTGAGCTCCTGATTCCTTCTTCTTCTCTGTCACATCTGTCCAGTCACAGTGAACATATTGCACCTAGAATTCAGAACTAAATGCAAATATAAAACTCCTTTCAATCCACTTATTGTTGAATGGACAAAACAAATCTTGTCTTCACTTATGTAAAGGAGTTCTCCATGTATATTCCTCACATTATTATTTCAACATTTCTGTTTGTCTTTTGATTTTCAATCAAATCCATTTTCTTGTTTATTTCTGTGAGCAACTGATGGTAGAACGTTTCCCCTGTATGAACTGAAAACATCTTTTCTCAGGACTGGTCAGGTCATTCTGTTTTGGACAGGAGGTATTACTAGGAGCACAGCCTACAGCACAGTCTAGTATCTTATACTATAAATAAACCTTCATTTCTCTCAGGATCAATAAAGTATCTATCCTTCTATCTATTGCCTCTGCACCACAGTTCTCCTTTCCTAACTCCTTTCAGACTCTACTTCACATCTTTCCTTGACCCCTTGACGTTTTCCATCGGGGTCAAGGAATAGTGGTAAGGAAAGGAGATTATTATTTCTTTTTTCTTTCTGAACGCACCCAGGCGAGTTGGCAAAGTGCAGAGACAAAATACTGGAGCCAATACTGGGTCGCTTCTACCGCATAGTAAAACTGTATAATCTGGCGATGAGTGGAAGGAAGACCAGCGTTCTCATTCGACATAATGGGATTAGTGGAGATGAGCTGAAGGTGTGCCAGCAAAGAGAAACCACGCCCATCCCCAGACCTGTCTTACCAATCACACTCACACACACCAAGCATGCCAAACCAATGTGTTCACTCATTCAATCACATTCACTCACACACAGAGGAGGGAGGGGCCGCTAAGGTGCAGACCACGACATGATGGTTATGAACCTTCAGAAATGTCTGGACATTGATGTGTGGAACAGAGACAGGAGCACCTTAACGATATTAACTGTGAAACTTGTGAGAATGAAGCTGAACTGAAGCTGGCAGGCAGACTTTATGTTTTTCTGATGTCTGGCTCTGGTAAACAGGGCATACGGGGGGGGGGTCAGGGTCCAACAGGTTTCCAGCAGACAGAGCAGGGCAGGCAGGCGTGGAAAGTCTCAGATTCAAGACCGCAATCGAAGCAAAGCTGGATGTGGCGGAGCGGGGCGGGCAGCTGGATTATGAGCCTGAAGCACTGGTAGACATGGTATTAGAGGTGTAGGTACTGAGAACAAGCAAAGCAGGAGGTTTCATGATACAGAAGCATAGAGCAGCCACAGCATTGAGACTGACTGGATGAGCTGGTGGAGTCTGATAGGATGAACATGGTTATAAGTACTGCATCAGGCTCCTTGAGTTGATTTGAGGATGAGTCTCATGTGTGTAGGGGAGTTGGCAGGAAGCAATTATGTGGAAGCCACACACAACCCCACTACCATCACCATACACACACACACACACACACACACACACACACGGCCGAACACAAACGACAAACAACAAAAGTGAGGGAAATGGCGAAGGTGTACCGTACTGACATTTAAAAGAAGTGATCACAGCAGCAACTAAAGGTTGTCATAATTAGATAAATCCACAAAGCACCTAGCAACACATCTAAATGAGTGTCAAGGCTTGTTTATGCTCTTAAAACACAAAAAAAATTCAAAAAACACAACTGGAACCTGTAAAAGTGGCCGTGGAAGTCCTGTGTCTTCAAATTGTCATTGAATGCAGCTTAAATGTGGAGACTTGGAGTGAAGCTACTTTACATCTGTTTGACCTGTACATGAAATTGAATGTGAAAAGTGACTCGCTTCTGACTATTTCTTGAAGAATAGTAGCCTGGTAGTTGCCAGGTATTACAAGAATGCAGAATCTGGCGGCGAGTGACAAGTCCAATAAAGTCTTGGCAGGCTATCGATGCCTGTAGCTAAACAATGCATATGTAGAGCAAAAGAGGTGGAACATTTACCGATATGCATTGGCGCTCAGCTTTTTACGCTCTATTAATACCTGATGATAGATATTTGCCAATATACCATCTGCACCTACAAAAAGTATAGCTGTTTGTGTTTAGTGTGGAGGAACCCGTTGGACTGAACACAACGTGCGGCCAACAGGAGACGAAGCCTCGGCCCGGATATCTGCTTCCTACACTGGAAGCCCCACAATATTGGCCTTTACCTTCAGAAGCTAATTCAGTGTCAGACAACAGCCGATGGGCTCCAAGATTGCCAGATGATGTTTTTGTATTTATTTCTGACTGTCTGTACATTAACATAGTTATTGATACATGTTTATTGGTAAGTTTGTAGGCGTACTTTTGAACCTTTTGAGTGAGCCAAGCTAGCTATTCATCCCAGCCTTTAGGGAGCAGTAAAGGTCGAGGAAGAACCCATTACATTTTGGTGTGGATATGGATCAGGGAACAGATCCACAACATTTTTCAACATTGTGAAGTAGAGGCACTCTTCAACGTTTTTTGTTGTCAGAGAATAATTCATTATGAAAAAATCCGGCATTTGCAGGCGACTGATATTTATGAGTGTGTGCAATTTGGTGCAGATCCACATAAAACCCAGTTTGTTTTTTAAAATATGTTTTTTCTCTCTACTGGTTCCTGCATTCAAAAGACCCCGAACAACTAATGGAATAGAAATGTGCTGGTTCCTGACCTGATGACCCCCAAACGTCAAAACATTTTATACTTTTGTAGACAAATTCCACATATCCTCTTAGCCGGTAAGTATATTTCACCATATCCCAATAGAAGTGTTTAGTTTATAGTTTTGAGTTCACTCTGTGGTTAAGTAAACACACAGCCCACAAAGGGTATCATTAAGGAAACAGCAGCCAATAGAATTGTCAGCTAAACACGGCAACAACAACAAAAAAGTAGCCGTGTTTAGCTGACAAGACATTTTAAGGCAGCTACGAGAGTCTGGCAGAGAGTGTGAAGTAAATTCCACATTCACAGTAAACAAGGCGCTTGATGAGCCAGAGAGCAGCAGTTGGCATGAATCACGGCGGAGGAAGCAGCAGAGGAGGAACAGGTGTGCACGAGGTGACAGCCACGGTGAAGGCATCCAGTGGGCAGGTGAAGCATGACCGCACCTGACAAATAAACACATTACACACGAGGGAGGGAGATTACAGCTCTTTAATTAGGAGGGTCTTTCATTGTGTGAGCTGCCATGTACAAACACAAAGCAGCTGATTTCTCCTGTGGTTTGTCCGTACTTTCCTATTTCTTACTCCAGGTCAAGAATTTGTTGGCTGCAGTGTGTAAACAATGAATGGAGCCGTTTTGGGGTGCACATAAGGAGAAGCTCGTCCACCTCCTCTACACGAAGACCCATTACAATCGGGATAATCCTCAGGCTTTGGTCGACAAATGAAGAGAAACAGAGCCTGTGTTTATTCTAGGCGAGTGCGCCACGCTAAACACAGATGCAGTAAATTCCTAAATCCCACAAGGTCTCCGCTCGGTTCCTGCAGTGCCAACAGGACATAGGGAGCGGAAACACAGGCAGAAGAAGGAAGAGATGTCTCCATGACATTTTATTTCAGCGAAAACAACAATTTGTTTTGAGCCGAGCGAGGTCTTCTGTGGGTTAAATGCATTACAATAAAAACAACGTTTTGTGTATAAATGATCACCAGAAAATGAGCAAAACATCAATATAATGAAGATTAATATCATTCGCATTAAGTGAGTAAATATTTTCAACAACAGCCACATTTCAAATAATCATATTTATAGAAGTGAAATGAATGCAGAGTGCTTTAAAAAAAAAACACATTAAGAATGATGTGCGACACAAACATGCCTCAAAAAGACTTCAAATGACTGTCTTGTGTCCTTGTTCAGAACACAGTGTGCAGAACAGAGGATGACAGCGGTCCTGCTGCAATTTCCTCTGAAAGACAATCTGACACAATCACGTTTTCCTGGTAGAGGCATCGGCCCGACAGAAAGGAATTATCCTGAATGACAGGCATATGCAGCGTTCACCTGGACCTCCGCGTCCACAGGTGGATGCTTCCCCCGATACCGGCGCCGTTGTTGTCGTGTGGAAAGCTTTACATCCCTCTCCTCGTTTTTTCGGACGAGACCTATTGTTTCCAGTGAGTAAACAAGACATGTGCTGTGAAGGTCCCTCTATACGAGAAGCGCTGTGGTAACAAAGACAGAGAGCTGCCGCTGTGACCCCTGAGATGGAAAAACTGACCCGGCTCACAGGGTGTGATGAATATACTCTATGTATACACACACACACACACACACGCAGGTTTGCGCAGCTATCCTTACTAGGACTTTGCATTTATTTCCATTCCTTGTGGACAGCCCAACCTAAACCTTATCCTGAACCTCAACCAGGGCCTCAGAAATTAAGGTTTGCCCCATTGGGACCAGACTTTGGTTACCATGACGTCTACTGGTCCTGACAAGGTCTGCGTTTATGCTGGAAAAGGTCCTCAAGAGGTAACAGAAACGTACGACCACTGTAAAGAAAAGCATTGTCCAAACATTCTGTTTGTTTTTTCACTCTCAGGTCTGACTCTAGTTCATTCAACTCATTCTTCCTCTTTTCTCTTTCCTTTGCGCTTTCTGCGCTGCTTTATGGCGTGCATTAAAATTCCACTCATCTCTCTGCCCCCCCACACACACTCCTCGCTCGCACATCTACCCCCTCCATTTTCTGAAAGCGGGAATGATACAACGGGTTTGAGCGAAATTCCATGTCTGTCTCACTAATTGCTTGCTAAATGCATGATGGAGAAAATCATTTTCAGCCAGCATCAGAGTGAAAGAGCCTTTCAGCATTGTTCTGGTTGTCAAGGCAACGCAATAAAAAAATAAAAAAAGCACAAAGAACAAATGTGCACTCAGGATAGTGGATGTTTCAACGCAGGCATCTCTGCCTCTCCATCATTCTTCCCTTGTTTTACTCTCGCTTCCTTTTTCGAGGTTTTGATATGCCCCTTGTTTCACTGCCATCCTCAATTTTAACAGCTTTGTTTCAAAAGAAATTATCTTCCCGACAATTCCAGAGCAGTGGCACGTTTTTTTCTTGTACTAAAGGATTCATGCAACTAAATGGCACGCTCACAAAATGGTATTTGATAAGAAATTGTGCAGTATAAGGCAGTGCTGACAAAACAATAGCCCTTATCCTTTAGAGATACTCGGTGGACAATGACAAAGTCTGCCCTGTTTCCTCCCGCTTCATGCCAGGCCAGTGCTTCTACCACTTTTCCTTCAAAACAGCCCTCCTTATCCTTGGGTCGCGCAAGTATCCCGAGCGTTCATAGATAATCCCGCTGTGGGAGACGGGCAAAAAACGTGCAAGGTCTTCTCCCCTGTTGGACACCCCCCTCCCCTCCCATTCTCATCTCTCAAACTCTTTCTCTGTATTTTTCTAACTCTCTCTTTTTTTTAATTAGTTCCTGGAGTGTTGAAGACCGTGGTAGTTCAGCCTCAGGTCACGCTAAACTCCTGGGATAGAAGAGAAGAGAAGTGAAGAGAAGAGAAGAGAAGAGAAGAGAAGAGAAGAGAAGAGAAGAGAAGAGAAGGGAAGGGAAGGGAAGAAATGAGAAGAGAAACTTTGCAGTTGTCAGCAGTTCCAAGCTAAACATGATCATTTACCTCACTCTCGTTCCTCACTCCCCTCCTCTCTCTTTCGTACAGAATCCTCATCAGGATGATGTATGTGCGGGCGTGGAGCCCATTTCTCCAACCACCTGTGTGTTGCTTGCTTGTCTGGCAGTGTACGATGTCAGCCAGAGCAATGATGATATCATTATTCAAAACATTACACAGATTTGTGGAGCGGAGGCGCGCCATGGATTGTAAAAGAAGAAGGAAGAGGGGGGGAAAAAAGGAAAGAAATCCATGTTGGGGGCGAATGTTTCACTGGTCCCAGATGTTGTTCCTGCTCTATTTTCCTTTTTTCCTCTGCAGAGAAAACACACTCTCATCCCGAAAATTTGAGAAACTCCATGCATGTGCCAAAACTCATGCTTCGGCTTGTTTTGTGACAGTATGTCTCGCGTCATACTGTCAGAATCAGGTCAGTTTGCTGTTGAAAAATCGACTCAAAGGCTTCTCACTGATGGGTTGAAATAGTGCGACACAATAGGATGTTGAATTTACTCAGTGCTACAAACCAACAAAAGGGGCCCTGCTAAATAAATTCCAATTGAATGTATTCATCCGTGTCTGTTTCGGTTCTGTTTAATGAAAGCTTGACTTTGAACTTCTGTGATGATGATGTGTAATTTATGAAGTTTTCATTAAGTTGTGCTACATGTGGGTGTAATTAAAGACGACTCTGCCAATTGTGCAGATCACTATTGAAGTACAAGGCACAAAGAACACCACGCAGCCTGTGAGAACTCTTGTGTGATGTCTTCCAGTCTGAAAAAACAACTCTGATTATCAGTGTAATCTCAGCACAGGTTTTACACAGAAAGCCTGTTCGACAAACTGGGGGTGGATGTGGAGGGTTGTTTTTTTTTAAACTTGGGCTTTGACTCAACGGGATCCAACAGAGAGAGTTGCTATCTGAGAAGCATGGAATCCTGTGGGAGGACTATGCTTAATCGATTAAGACAATTCTTTTTTGTCTCCTGTGAGAGATCATTTTAAGTTTTAATTGTATTAACACATTTCCATAGAGTTGGCGGACTTCAAAGAAACACACATATTCAAAGCAGTAGAGGGAAACGCATTCGTTTGTTTGATTCCCTATGTTCTGGGTGAGACCCCCCAAACCAAGGAAAAACTCTAGATATAGTCTGAGTGGGCCCATGTGAGAATACAGCAGGATTGTGTTCGGAGGGTTCAGCGGAAGCGACTGGGTGTGTTGATGATTTTCCTTACGAGTAACGCAAAACATAACAAAAAAAAAAAGAAGGGATACAAACATCTCAGGATGAAAAAGAGGAGCGATACCTGTAGAAGATGGTGAGGTGGTGATATGGGGCCGATGGCGGTGTTGATGTGCCAAAAATAAAATAAACTTGTTTTTCCACAGCAGAATTTATTGACATGTTTTCAGACATGAACTCTGGGGAAACAATTGGGCCTGGACTTTCTCCGCAGTTTTCCTGTCATACATGCGGAACCCAGAAGGAGATTCTCCGCTCTGATGCGTTCACAAGAACACAGGAATGTCCGGGGAATTGCTCATTTGGAGTTCATGTCTGAAAACCGACGAAATCATTGTGACATCAGCGGGGTTATTTACTCCCCCAGGACCTCAGAAGACATTATAATACGTATGTATAAGTATAAGTATACAAGTATATTATATATATATATATATATATATATATATGTTTTAACTATCCATAGCGATCTTCATGTATGAAACATTTCCAGCTAAAGATATATATCAGCAATTGTGTGCATTTTAATGTCCACCGCTGCATCACAGCATCATCATCATCATCTTAATATGACTTGAGAGAGAAGTGTGATGCAGCATTAAGCTAAAGGGAGGACAAGGTGGTGCCAAAGAAAAATTCTCATTTAGTCTCTGTGTTGTGGTGAGCCATTATTATTACATTAAGATCATTATCAGGTCTAATCACTGTTCTGTATAATTCCTGTTGGCTGCAAAATGTCTCCTGACCTCCTGCACATGAGCCAGTGCCTGTGTATAGTGGGAATAAAGGGTGTCTCTACTTGTGTGTGTGTGTTTATGTCCTCCATACCAGACTGCACTGCTGTGATGAATGGAACGAGGTGTCTCTCCAGCTGGTGATCGTAATGAAGCTTTACCCCCGTGTGTGTGTGTGTGTGTGTGTGTGTGTGTGTGTGTGTGTGTGTGTGTGTGTGTGTGTGTGTGTGTGTGAGGGACAGACTGACAGGCCTTGACGAAGGGCAACTACACAGTGCTGGATTCTGCTGCGGGGGAACACTGAACTACACACACACACACACACACACACACACACACACACACACACACACACACACACACACACAGAGACACTGACCACCGCCTTGGAGATGATGAATGTGGGACTCAGAGTAGCTCTCAGCTCCAGGGATCCAACTCGGACACACAGAGACCCAATTTCTTGCTTTTTTTTACCTGGGAGAAGAAGAAGAAGCTGGGGCCACAATGGAGCAGTAAGCAGAGACATAGATGGGTGATGTGCGCAGATGGTGGCCAGGCCCCCGGGGAGCCGGCTGCTTGATGTTGTTGGGAGTTTCTCTGTGAGTCGACTGGAGGTGTCCTGACCTGCCACCGTGGATCCTGTGAACTGTTGCCATCCCGAATGACAGGTGTTTCATCATTCTCGTGATAACCTTACAAACAGTCCATGTCACCATGCCTGGAGAGCCACTAACCAAATTCCCTGATGGATCAGAACGGACCTAAAGCCTGAACAGATGAGTGGAGAACAGAGGAAATACAGCTGGTGCCATACAGGGAATGGAGTGTCCCTGAGTGGTTTGTGTGAGTCGTATGCTGTAGTTTCTTCCTTTTTTATTTGCACAGGAAACGACCTGGGTGGTGATTCCTGAAACTGGGAAAAAAGAGTCAAAATAGTCCAATAAAGGCCTTTTGGCTTGACTGAGGTGAAGTTGGTGTATAGGCTCATTTATGCTGCCTTTAAACAAAAAGAGATGCCTGCATACTTCCATGTGTTCTTGACTTGGTTGTTAGGCAATCAATCCACTACATTGCCTGGCTACACTGCCCCCGTGATTTCCAGAGGTGCTGCTCCATTCCATCCATCTCATCTGTATCTGTAAGCTTTCAGAAGGAGTGCACAAATACATAAACAATGAACGCACAGGCAGCACAGACAGCAGGCTGTGTCCGGTTTTGTATACATATCTAATGTTGGACATAAATGAGCCTTAAGGAAAAGGATGCATCCTTGTTTCTCCAGCTTCAGCTCCACTAAAAGGTGACATATGGCTGCAGATGCAAACATCAGACACAATATGTGTGGATGGATTATAAGAAGCTTTCATAACATAGTATATTGTGTGAACAGATGATGAGACAACATCCTTTTTGAAATAATTAGATAAAACAAACAGGAATGTCATATTTCCATAAGGTTTTCCGTGTGGTTCTCTAAGCACATTTATAAGTTCTCTCCTCTTCAGCATTCAAGTGGATAATTAGTGCCACCAGCTCTTTATCTAGTTGCCACCAACTCCTAATATTGTTATAAAAGCAGTGGATAGAAACATGCCAGTGATGAGTGTTAAGACCAAACATTAAGCAAATTTGGCCTCTGGACATTTGGACAATTTGTGGAGTCATGTTTATTTGTCACTAACAGACAGTGTAGTAACCATAGCTGTGGTGGAAGAATAACTCACACGGTACTAATACAGCAACACTGCATTACAAGCAAGACGTGCTGCATTGAAAATCCTATGGTCCTGCAAAATCCTACTAAAGTACAAAAGCATTATCAGCAAAAGTAAAAGTACTTGTTTTGCAGAAACATGACCCTTGTGACTGATGTAATAAATCACATTATGAATACTGATGCATTGATGCATAAGCAGAATTCAAATGTTGTACCTGATCAGAGTGGAGCATTAATACAGTTACCTAACAGCACTGAAGCAAGTCCAGAGGTTTCCAATGTATGGATCTGCCCTACATAAAGGTGTTGCCATATCTGCAAAAGCTGAATCAATACTGTTTGAGACGTGTGTGTGTTTCTGTCTGGTTGAGGGTCTGCAGGTGAGCTGCTGGGGACCTGAGGCCACAGGTGCTGTGCATCTGCTTAACTGAGGGAAAACAGAGTCAGCATTTCCTTCAAACGACGGTTGTTGTTTCCAGTTGAGTGGCTTTGGGAGTGAGCAGGGCAGTGCAGCCTCCTCTGGGGGTATTGTAATCTCAGTGAAAATTAGATTGGATGTTGGTTTGTTTTAATGAGATGCTGTAAATTGGGGAAACTGCTGTGCCAGTCGAGTGTCCTCCTGAGTTTTCTGACAGTGACCTCGTGAACTGTTGTCTCTCGGCCAAGTCCACTCTGGGACATTAATGGCAAGTGTGTATTTTAAATTGAGGTTTTGATTTTTGTTGCTGCTCCTGTTGCAGAAATTTAATCTGGTTGTAATTAGTGTATTTATTTAGCTGAGTATTTTGGAGGGGAAATGGTAATAGTGCCTGTGTATATTTAGAATTAGAGTGGAAAGAACAGTATTGTGTTGATGCTGAATTGTTACAGTATTTTTACTGCACTGCATAGTGAGGCTTTTAATGGTAGTTACCTCAATAAGTAAAGGTCATTATTATCTCTTAATACATTTCATTTTTAGCTACATACAGTGTCTACTGTCTCTCCTATTCTCAGGGAGGTACTTTACCCTAAGTGAAACAGTAGTGGTCTGCAGGGTCAAAGACCTGTTCATCTTTATCTGGCTCATATAGTGATTAATGGAGAAGGAATTTAGAAAGAAATAAGTGCAACATGAATTCTGACTCATGTCAAGACAACAAGTCCTCCAAATATGTTGCTTTACCCAATCCTCTGATATAACCCATAGGAATGTATCTGAAGTGCTGGACCTTAATGGTAACAACAATTGAGATTGTGTCATGTCTTGATTGGGTTTGGAAAAGATTGTGCTTTGCCTTAAAATAAATACTTCTTCGATTTTAGAGGACCATTGTTGTCATGGTGACAAAATCAAATACCACAGCCTATATGTAAAGCTGGGCGATGCATCTCCACTTTCTTCCACTATCAAGAAATGAAGTCAATGTATTCCAGATACGAATGCTGCCACCTTGTGCATTTGGAACTAGAGTCTACATACTTATCATGTTGGGGGTGTCGTTGTCCCAGTAACACATACGCTTAACCTCAACTCAGCTGTCAATCTTGACGTTTCACCTTGTTTTATAGGATTAAAAAAAGATAAGATAAGTGTGATAAGAAGTATAATTAATGTGTTCTTTGATTTGTTTAATGTTCCTTTGACTAACATGGAGGAGGTGGGGCCTATGGCCTCTACTGCAGCCAGCAGTAGAGGCCATCAAGATGCTTTGGCTTCACTTTATATACAGTCTATGTTAAATATGTAGTCATGGTCAATGCTCATGGGTAAAATAAACTATTTTTACAGCAGTGTATGTGTGAAATCTCTTGCTTGTCAACCCATCCATCCATCCATCCATCCATCCATCCATCCATCCATCCATCCTTCCATCTATCCATCCCTCCATCCATCCAGTCATCCATCAATCCATCCATCCATCCTTGCCACTGGAGGTCACCTCACAATACAACGTAACTATGGGCTGTAATAAGCGCTTGCACAGTCTCAGTAAAAACCTACCAAAAAGTGAAAAAACAATCTTCTTTGTAGTTGTCTTGTGTGTTTGTCTGAGTCTTTCTCAAGATGCCTCAGTTACTCTGTGTCCTTTTTGATCTTAAATAAAAGAAAATCAAGGCAATTCAATCATCTCCTCTCATGGATGATTAGAATTGTGCAGCTCAGCATGTCAGTGCCTCTGTGCTCAGCAAGAAGTAACCAAATTCCCAAAGATGCTGTCGAGTAATAGATGAAGTCCTCTGTAGAGGTGCAAGTCATCTATCCTCACTTACTGTTAAATTGTATTTAGGTTTATTGCTCTCATCTAATTATATTATCTCATTAATCTTCTCCGGCTTGAATTACCTGTTTTTACCTTAAGGAGCAATAATCCACATTATTTTGCAGATCCTTTCGCTGAAAAACTCTCAGCTGTGTTACCTGACATTTGGCAGTCGGACCAAAAGGCAACACCGAGGACAGCCACCGTGCGCTCTCAACAGGTCACGATCAATGCACGGGGCTTGCAGTATATTGACCAGTCAGCCATATACTGTGGTAGAAAAACTGAGAAATACACACATTCCACATGAAAAGCACAATATATATATATTCCATTTAAGATCGAGTAGATCTACCAGCTGAAGTTCGTCTCCAGCTGCTTGTTAAAGTGTTATCACCTCAAGCCTCGTATTATCACCTGTTTTTTTATATCTTGTGCTGCGACTAATTACGTTAGACCTCATTTTATCTAAAGCTGTATTCTCGCAACTTAAGTCAATAGGTTCTTGAGGAATGAACGAGTCCTTGTTTTCATGGCAAGAAAACCTCGTTAAATAATGTTTCTCTTCTCATCTTACAATAAACTCCTGCCTTGTGTTCTTACCTTTTTCACTTCAGTAGAAAAAAAAATAACAACATAAAAAACTGTTGCCTCATTCCACTTGAAACCTTTATGCTTACAGTACTTTTTACTGAATCCTATAGTGCTACAACATGGACCCTATGAATATCACATTCAAACAGCATGAGTGCACTCTCAAACACACCCCAGCGCCCGAGACAAAATACCTTCAAGTGCTTATATATGCAAAATGCTAACATATTCCTAAGTGCCACAGTGCCATGTTACATTGCTGCTAGCCTTTTAATTTCCATATGAATTTTGCATCGGCACTTCCCATCCCTCTCAGTCTGCGTTATTATGTCAAACGTGGGGTTAGATTTGTGTCTTCGTAGTAACAGAGGAAGGCTTCCACTGCCTGCAGCCAGGTTCTGGGGTCTGCCTGTGTGAGATTGAAGCTTTCTTTCTGCTTGGTGAGCGCAAAGGGGAACAGGAGGGAGCAGGGGAGAGAGAGAGAGAGAGAGAGAGAGAGAGAGAGAGAGAGAGAGAGGGAGACAGAGGGAGGACAAGATGGAGAGGGAGAAATGGGCGGGGGGGGAGGGTGCTTCAAAAGAGAGACCCCCGGCGTTGTGCCCGAGGTTTCCATCTGTCGGCAAGAGGTGTGCAACATGCATTAAACGCTGATTGATGGCTGCACGCGAGTGCTCATAAACATCATCATCATACACACACACACACACACACACACACACAGGGACACACTTTTTGTGGTTAAGGGTTGATGATGGCAGAGGGAGGTGAAGCACAGGCTGACAGACAGAAGGATCCTTACAAGCTTCGCCTGACAGAGAGAAACTTGTGTGCAGGACTTAGTGCATCAGAAGGTTCGGGTGTCTTTAAAGCCACCCGAGGCTCTATCCTAAATCCAGGGGACCCAATGCAGATGATCACGAGAATGTTAAAAAAAATGTCCTCGGCTCTATTTAGCTGAGGTTTCACACAGCACAGTAAAGCCATCAACAGTGAATGCCGTCTGTGGCAGGAAAGACAATGCTCAGTGGCTCATTGCGCCTGTAAGGCTGTCTGTGGTTCAGAGCTGTATTTATAAAATGATAGTTTTTAGTGTTTTAGAAAGCTCCAGCCAGCCAGTTTCAATTTTGAGAGTGTTTCATCATGTAAGCTCCCCTCTCCTCCCCTCTTCCCTCCCCCCCAACCATAGTGAGAAGCATCTTTGAGTCCCGGCAGATTGAAGAAGCATCTTATCCCAGCAGAAGCCATTCACAACTAACATTCAGAACCACTTTATTGTGTGGCGGTGACAATAAGAGCATGGAAGCCAGGAAGCCAACAGGGCGCGGGTCCCAAATCGGGTAGCCTTGCCAGGGATAGTAACAGCAGCAGAAGTAATGTATTCATGCAAGCATAGAGAGATCTGTTTCACCCCCAGCCAAAAGCAAACTGGCACAACTCTTCAGCTGAGTCGCTCGGTTCAACAGGCTCCCCGAGAGCCAGTCTACCAGAGTGGAGTGAGAGACCCCCCGGGGTGGCAGTGTAGGGGTGTAGAGGGGGGTCGTGGTAACAGGTTGGCTTTGTGACACAGGTAAGTCTGTGACGAATCCTTTATGTAAGCATCACTTTTGCCACCATTCATCAAGAACACAGAGGTGGTTCAGTCCATATCAAGAGCTTTTTACAATTTCTTACGCAAGCCTGGTAAAAATCCCTCGGCATATAAGTGGTTTCAGAAAGAAGCACAAGTGAGTCGGCTTAAATCAGTAGAGGAGCATCTGGGTTGTTAGCATTAATGGCCACCATGGCAGAATAGACATTGAAAGCCCCATACTTATTCAAACTACTTCAAGATTACTAATATACAAAAAAAACTCTTTCAACCCAAAAATAAAGTGCCAATATGTTCTCAAGAGGATAGATACTTAAAGGAATAGTTCCACATTTTGGGGACATATGCACTTTCTTACTGAGTGTCTTCATATGCCCCTCTGTCTGTAAGACTGATTTCATATTAAATCATAATATAAGAAAAATAAAACTATCAACCTTTTAGTCTATTTTTGGGTCATAGACTGTATATAAAGATGGACAACTTGTTTTCACTTCCTCCCACTATCCACATATGGCCAAAATGGATATGAAAGTCACCCTCTTACACATTTGGAGCCAGAGTCTGCAGAGTAACAACCAGGGATTGACCTGCAATAGCAAGGTCCCGTTTAGACACGCCATCAGCCAATTGGGAGTCAGTCTGCTTTCAATCATCACATTTAACCCCATTTTTATACCGTCAAATAACTAATTGAAACTAAACTTGCCAGACAAATGAGATCCATGTTATACATAGTGTGATAAGGATTACCTTAAAACTGTAGTACTGTGGTGTACTATGGGAGCAGTAGTTTTTTGTCTGTGCTTACAAAGTGTTTGACTGCAGCCTTGCTTCCAATTTGGATTATAAGCATACATCCACAATAATACATTAGTATTCTAAAACAGCATTTTAAAACAAAGACAATCCCAAAATATACAAGCTTTTCTCCAGCTAAGAACATGTATCTCATGACCATTCATAAACACTGGGATTGCATGTGCCATTGAATTATAAAATGCCGAATTCAACCGCTACCAAAGACGACAAGGTCAGCAACGTTTAATACAATTAATCAATTAGGTAATTATCCTGCTATCTGTTTTCTCCCAGAAAAGGGTCATGCGATAGAAGCCTGATGAATGAAGGACAGATACGTGTTAACTAATTAAGATCCAATCAGGAAGTGAACGTGGGTGTGAGCATCATCATTTCCAAATACTCCCCCTTTCTGCCCGTTGCCACTCCAGACCTTTCCAACCAAAACTGGGTCAGCAGCTTTTTCCAAAAGTTACCCCACTGTGTGGACACCAAGCAAATATATATAACAATGTTCATGTGTAAAGAGTAACACAATGTAGCCTAAGGTATGCTCACCATGCAGTGGCCATAAGATTCACATTGAAGGGACAAATGTAAGAGTGGGATCAATCCTCCTGTCTCTTTCCTGTCAGAACAAGTAAATAATTGTGCTTCTCACATTGTCACACATTGTTTTTCCTTTTAAAGATTGATCTGAATGATTTTTCTACATCAATAAACGGGCATCATTTCCTGGAAATGAAAAGCCCATCCAAGAAGACCTCTGACAAGACTGGTGCTTTTCAGTCTGGTCCTCTTCATATAACGTTGGGTGAGTGCAGCAGAGTGTTGACAGGGACTAAAAGAAGACAGCGCAGCTCACATCGCTGCATCTGCCTCCAGTGCACACACGACAATTGACGGTGAGCTTCTCTTGCTTGTCCATAAAGCACTGACTGGCCTCGCTCGACAAAACAAGTTAGATCCGCTTAAAAGCAATGAGCCTCTCAGACCTCTCAGGTCCTCTGGCATTGGTACCTTGAGGGTCAAATCAAAGTCTGGTGGGTCTGTCTTTTATTCCCTGCTTTTTTTTGCTGCTGCTGTTCGACTTCTGCCTCTGCTGCCTTTCAGCAATGAGTGCTGTATCTTTGCCATCGAATATTTACATCCGTGCGGTTCCTTGGATGCTTTTCCCTGAGCTGTTGTATCTTTTTTTTGCCTTGCTCTCTTTTTAATTTTCATCTCTCCAGAACACTGAGTTTCTCATGAAATGTGCTAGATGGAAAATTTTGCCTTGACTCGCACTGCATCAGCACCCCTCCTGTTTCTTGCCTTTGTGGATGACTAATTATGGAAAGGGTGTAATTCAGATTTTTATAAGTGTATTTTAAGACATTACCTACACAGCCATTAGGCCGATCAGATTGTGTTTTCATTCAGCTGTATTTCATATAGTTGTCGTCAACAAGGGAACTGTTTTTTGGAGTAAATGTTCTATCACATTTCATAATAAACAAGCAACACAAGATACAAGATTTGAAATTGTTTCAGACACACTGAGAAAGATTATGTTTTGTAGCCGGGCCCACAAAAGAATACAAAGCTTGGTTGTTTTCCTTATCAGTGCCTGCTCTCACAGTAACAATCATGCAGGCAACATTAACACCACTTGTATTCGAACAGCGCAGATACAATGTGGAATAATCAGTGTTTCTAAAATTACGACATTGTTTTTATTGTATCATGGCACAACCCGGTTGAAAACTAAGTACACTGTCTTCACTTTCATCTGATGTGGAAACAGTTAGGCTGTTTAATCGGTTTATGGCGGAGGAGAGGAAATTAACAGTAGGTGTAGGGACATTGCTCGGAGGAACATTTATTTTCAGAGCCTTGATTTTTATCCTAAAAAAAAAAAAAGCGTCTCGATTGAAAGGGGAAAAAATGAGCACAGAGGGGTATGATAAAAGAGAAAGCAAAACATATTTGGAGCCGGCTCATATCAAATAGAATGTCCAAGCAAATCGAAGCAATTGCAGAGGACGGTGGTTGTTGTATGTTGGGTGATGATGCCACATGTTTCTGTCACACAGCGTCCTTAGTTACCATCTTGAGCTGAGGCAAGCACTTGAAGTGTGTGTCTGTGTGTGTGTGCGTGGACAGGCTGCATGTCTGTCATCATAAGCCTCACAGCACACAAGCATGCCCTAGTTGACATGTAAATAGTATGTGCACATGTGTGTGAGTGGATGGTGAAATCCCCCTCGCCAAAATAACACCAAAGGCGGCCACTCTTTCGGAAGGTTGCATCAGTGTTGCGCCGCAACATCGAGCCCTCTGTGCTCCCTGGGAAAACAATAGCTTATCTACCCCCCCCCCCACCCCATCAGACAACATCAGCATTCAAGCCCTCTTTAGCACCCAGACAGCGATGAGCTACTTAGCAGGCGCAAGCCCATAGGATTAACTGCTGATCTACTCATTCACTTTAAGCACTGCAAACAGCCGACTTGACGATAGCGGAGGTTTTAAAAAGTTGGAGGTGAGGCACTTATCTCCAGATGAGCCACTTGATGTCTCATCTTTCACTTTGTAAACTTTCACTGCAGCAAAGGTGATAAAAAACGCAGGCACAATGGCTGCGGGACGACTCTGGTGGCCTCTCTGTGGGAAGAAAGAGATAATGCTCCGAGTGCATCCAAAGCAATGGTATGCAAATGAATTCAGCCCCTTTTTTTTGTCTTGCAGAGGCCCTTAAGGCGCAAAGTCTGGTTGCCGTATGGGGCGGTGCTGTCAGGACATTGAGGTGCACCGGAGCGTGTCGGCGATGGGAATAGCAGGAGGAGGATTTTATTTTGATGTATTTTGGGTTAAATGAGAGGAAATTATTCAGAGGTGTATGAACCTATGAGCATCAATGGAGGGTATTGAGTTTTATTGCGCGGTTTACTATTATTGTTTGAGATTCATTGAGCTCAGGGCACAAGCTGTGGCTTTGATTTACTACCGCACTGACTAGATTGACTATTCTCTGTTGTATGAATTCAATAGATTCTTATTTGGATGGTTGCTTCTCAAAAAAAAAAAGAGATATAGCCAACTTGATTTGTGTGGTGCTGAAGGAAAAAGACCCGCCCTTCATCAACGGTGCTCATTACACATTTCTAAAGCTCCACATTCACGTAGAGAAACTTTTTCTTCTCCGGCTGATGTGTTTCCTTTCTCCTCCTCTCTTTCTTGTCAACACCTGATGGAGTTCGAGATATATCGGAACAAACCGGCGCCGCATCACGCTCCAGCTGGTACCAATATCAGGCTGCCCCGAGGAATACTGCGTTATTGGGAAACAATGACAAAGTCTGCAGCGATACATTGTGTGTGTGTGTGTGTGTGTGTGTGTGTGTGTGTACGTTTGTCTGTGTGATACATTCCATTCAGGAAGTCCCATGACCCTTTCCCTCCAACAAAAAAACTCTTGTGAAAAGTATTTCCCCTCTCTCTCACACAGCCACCCACTCAACCACACACAGACACACACACAGACACACACACAGACACACACACACACAGAAACACCAAATCATCACCAGCCTCAATTCTGCAATATGTCCCGTGGAGAAATAAACACATGGCTCCCAGTTTTTTTGCCTCTGCCAAAAAGATGCATGGCCGCTATATTTAGCAACTGGCCATGTTCTCAAAGCCGTGGATTTCTTTTTCCTTCTTTTTCGAGGGAAATGAAAGAATAATAACTGTAGAAGACAATCACTTCCTACCAAGAAGTACAGGCAGAACCCCCCCCCCCCCGCACACTCATTTTTCTTGTTTTATTGAATAATTTTTTGCCCTCAAGAAATAACTGGGATACGGTGAAGGGGAGGGAGAATAAAGCACGGCGTAATGGGAGCATTTTACAATACCAAATGTTAATTCAGCAAGCTTAGTCTGAAAGTTCCACCCCGTCTGAGTGTGTGTGTGTTTTTTATAGGGCTCAAAGTTTCATGTGGCATGAATATATTTAACAGTAAAGGCTGTAGATTTACGCTATGTGACATGTAGCCAATTAATCTGAGATATTTAGAAGAAAATGCTCCCAGTGAAGGTGGTGCTAATTAGCGCCAACGCTACCCAAACAGCTCTCTCTGCGAGTTCAGCAACCCCTCTCGTATTCCTTTTGTTGAGCGGTTCACTGCATTAATCGAACCACTCTTGCAGAGATGTGTTTGCGGGGAAGGAACACTTCCCTCTGTGGAACAAATTAGCTCCATTAGCCGTATGATAAAAGGGAGACTCTCCGTTTCCACGTGTGAAGTCTTGCAGCTAAATACGGCTCCTTGTGATGCCTGACAGAGTTCGGAGGATTCCTGTTGACCACTCTGCCCGCTGATTTATTTTGCAATACTTAAAGGTTTCTTTAATTTGTTTTCCCCCCCCCCCCGTTTTTCTTGTTCATCTACGTGGGATTTTCAATTAGTGTCTATTTAAAGATCTACAGGAAGTAGCGTACCCTGGAGTTCACCCCCACGCCGAGGTCTCATGGGACTTAGAGTTCATGAGAACCAGAAGGAGTTTTCCGACTCTCGTACATTTTTCCTCGTCTTCACATCCGCCGCTGCTCCCGTTCTCTCGGCTAATCATTTCCACCCCCCATGCCCCCACACACCAACACTGCACTACAACCACCGCTTCCTACGATCTTCCTCTTTTTTTTCATTCTCATCCTCCATCGCACTTCCACCACCCCACTCCCATCACCCACTTCCAAGGCTCCCTCTGAACATCCCGGCTCCGCTCCTCACAGACTTAACGACCTTTACGCTGCTCTATTTCAGCCCCCCCATCCTCCTTTCGCTCTCCTGCTTCTATTCTCCTGAATCAGCTTAATTGCTACCCTTCCCTCCATCTGCATGTTTGCAGCTTTATCTCTCCGTCTTCATCATGTTGCTGAGAGGCTGCTCAGTTATTATCACTCTCCGCCTGAATCAGCTATACCACACTTAAATGCATTTTGAGCTGGCACACACACCAGCACGCACACACACCGGCACACACCGGCACACACACACACGCATTATTTGGCACATGTGTGACCCCTTGATCCCCCCCCAAAAAACCTCTGACCCTCTCTTCCTGCTCGCCTGGGCCCCATTAAAATAGGCACTGATTGGAAAGCTAACAGGAGCCAAGATTACCCTGAAGTGAACGGGTCCTGCTTCTCTTTCCTCTTCCTCTTCTCCTTTGTCTCGTCTCGGCTCTCTCCCACTGAGTCAAATGAAATAACTGGGACAATCAAGACGGCTGATTGGAGTGAAGGATATTGGAAATGTGTCTGCGGTTTCACAAATTGCTGACCTAATACAAGGGAGTGGATCCGCTCTTGTTTTGTAGGTCAGTGCTGCGGCAGAAGTCGATAAGAGTGTGTGCGCTTCAGATTAGCTATGCATTACATTATGCTTGACCTTAAAACAAAGCGAGTGCACATTCTGAGCCGTTTGAGCTTGAAGAACACTGATTCAAGTTTTTCCTCATATTGGTTAGTTGCAGATTTTTTTGTTCGGGCACAGTTTCGCTGGGAACACAGTTAAGCTTCTATGTTTTTTATGTTATTCTTCCAGCATTCCTCACACCCTTTCTCACCGAGTGCTCTGCCAGCACAGCTGCTACCCAGTTGTTCACTGCTGCTCTAACTGGCAAACACGTGTTCATTCATGTATAACCCCTACCAGCCAGGGGAGTCTCGGTGGGCGAGCATATGTGTGTTTGTGTAGTGTTTAGAACTCCAGAGTGTGTTTTACTTAACTTGCACGCGCGTGCATGCACACAAAACACAGATGCCCTGTTCTTACTCTGGTTTCCCTATGCAAGCTAAAACACGCGGTAACACTGGACCTTACCCAGACACAAAGCTCTGTGCAGAAAGGCCTGACAGCTGCACTCAATTACATTAACTACCACAGGCCAAAAACACACACACTCTCCAGCCACTGGCTCCAGCCATAATCAACAACTTATTCAATAAGCTCAGAAAAATGCAGCTCTGTGCTTCTCTGTTGCACTCCGCCTCCCTCCCTCACTACATATAATAAACCATCACACACACTCACATGCTTCACTGAGGGCATTTGTTTCTCGCTTCCTGTTAGGGTCAACGCTGAGGTCTTATCGGAGATAGCCGTTTACCTGCAGCCGTAAAGTGTTGCATGTGGGAGATGAAGGGGGGGTTAGTGGGAAATCTGCACAAGCATGTATAAACATTCTCATGGAAAGCTTCTCTGAAGGAATGTCACACATTTCTTGCACACACACACACACACCCACACGCACGCGCGCACACACACACACACACGCGCGCACACACCCACACACACATGTTAGGGGGAGTTAACATGTAATCCACTGGGAGGTGAGAAACCGAGAGAACGGAGGGAGGGAGCGGGGGAGAGCTGAAGTTCTTATTCTCAGGATAAGAAGAAGTGCTGATCTTGGATGTTTTACCAAGTTCCCCCCCTGAAGGTACACACTGGGTTTACGAGATATGTTTTTGTTAATCATGATGTATTAAGTTAGAAACGCTGAAGGCAGATGTCAAAACTTGATAAAATTCCTCAAGGTTGCAAAAAAAGTCTGCATTGTTTCTTGGAAAGAGGAGGTTTTCTTGACTGCAACACATGGTTGATGAATAATGATGCAGACTCTGTGGAACTGGTCTGAAGATATATGGTTGTATGGTGATTATTTGGTGCAGTGGAGCACTTCACTTCATTTCTTTGCAGCCATCGGGTAAAACGATGTATGTTTACGATCTTTTTTAAAAATTACATTTTCTATATCACATTCAGGTATCCTCTTTAGTTGCTTTTTATGCTCACAAAGCTGAATGAAGGTTAGATCCTCACACTTCTTCATGTTGTCCTCAACGCCTTCGCTCATTCCGCCTTTCCTTCACCCTTTGACTCTTTTCTATGTTTTCCCTTTTCCCTGTTTTATCCTCACAGGCTAAGATCTAACCTCGCTGTATTCAATCAAGCATACACCACCAAGGAGACAACAAACGGGAGGTAGCCATGCTTGAGCTTGACACTGTCATTGTGAAAATATCTTCGGATCATACTTTTTTTAACCGTTACCTAAAAAAATAAGTCCTATAATTGTCTTCTGCAGTGCCAACATGCATTGCTTGACAGTGGTTGTGAGTTTTACAATGGGAGCTGACAGGCTGTCCCCTAACTGGGGAAGCCACTGTTGCTACCACTTTAATAGCACTGCATAAGCTATGTGTTGACTCCATATGTCATTCGTTACCCGACTCTATTTCGTGACTTGTTTCATGAGATCATTTCTAGAGAGTCAAGGACTTTGTTAGTTAGCTAAATCCCGGTCTTTCATGGGACAAACGCAACATTGAGTGGTAATACTGTGAAGAAAAATGCAAAGGTCAGAGTGGATCAGTGCACACATTACTAACGTTCTCTTTTTGAGTAGGTTTCATCCTGTACATTTGCAGTTTGCACAGTATTGAAGTAGTGATGTCCAACTGATACATACACTCGCCCAATCATGTTGTAAAGAAACCATCCATTAAGCATATATTTGACAACCCTGCATGTGGGTTGAAAAAGGGGAAGTGTCTTACATTCAGATCGAAGTGTATGAACCATGTTTTTAGCCTGAATGTTATCTTCTCCTCTGTTATCCTCGTCCGGAGCCGCATTCATTCGTGGATCACAGAGGACATTTGGGCTAAAGACATGGTATAAATGATCTTGTTTCGAGTCGAATTCGAATGTCAGGGCTCATGGACACTTGGATGACAACATAGGAGCAGTATGGAGGCATGTTTTGTTATTTTATTTTGTTTTTTATGTTGGTCACCATTTGCTTCAATTGTATTTGATTTGGCTGCAACACTGTTTACCCCTGAAACTCCAAACGTGTTTGTTGACTCGAACGCTTCACCCCTCCACTGGCATAGTGGCGAGGAGATCATTTTTGGGTGAACTATCCCTTTAAGTGAAGCCAAAGCATTTTGATCACCCCCTGGTTGCTGACTGCAGTATATGTCATAAACCCTGCCTCCACCATGTTATTGGATGGGACACGGGCCAAACTAAACAGATACCGCGGCTCCATACCCCCCATGCTACGGCACAGACTCTGTCTCCAAATGCACGATAGCAACGGTCATATCCGGGATATTTTTCCTTCATTTCTGGATACAGTTTATGTATTTGCTACACAAATAGACTTGAATGACCTTCACTAACATTAAATTTGTGCAGAACTCAAACTCTCACTGACTCACATTGGAGCCAGTCTCTAACCACCTTCCCCTTTGTTACCATTCCAAATGCACATGTGGTGTGCCGCTTCCTGCCCATTATGCCGATGCCAAATTTTACCCACCCTCACCCTCACCAGCAGCATCACATCTGTATACAAATATTTACACTGGTGGGAGTAGTGATGATTATTTTTGCTGAGAATTACAACGGATAAAGTCTGTACCAACATCCACCCGATAATATTTTTTTCCACCCTTAAAGCAAATCGGTTTAATTATAATTTCGCAGCATCTTAGTCGTTCAGTAAACATTTGGGAGGAAATTGAGCTGTTTTCAGGAAAAAAAACAAAATCAAGGACGACTTATGCACAGTTCTGCAGCACACTGATGGGAGTCTGGAGTTTTCATTACAGCAATAAGCTTTAATTCAGTGTTTACATGAAAATACCTGCAGCGGTCCTCTGAACTCCAAACAATAGACAGCATCTTGAACATGATGAGTGTGTCTGTTGTTACCTTCTCTCTCTCTCTCTCTCTCTCTCTCTCTCTCTCTCTGTCTCTCTCTCTCTCTCTCTGCTATAAATAAAGTTCATTTCCCAGAACAACTTGTCAGAACATTTTACTGCTGTTGGTTCCCTGTGAGAGCAGTGTCAGTGTGCTCGGTGCAACAGCCACATGTTTATTATGAAAGCAAACCTCTATGTTTGCTTAGAGAGACAGAGGAGGGACGAGAGAGAGAGACACTGTTAATGATGTGGAAGACGATAAATAAGTGCTGGCTATGGCTCCTTCGCTGACACTTTAACTGGAGACATCAATTATTCATCCGAGTAAAGAGGGGTCAGGGCGTATGGGTGTGTGTGTGTGTAGTATGGGAAAATGGGAATGCGACTCATCAGCATAGTGATAAGTGTGTCCCCCCCTCTCTTGTGACACTCTATTGTCGTCGAAGCCTCTCGCCCGGCCGCATGGCTCCATGACAAAGCCACGACTTCACCGTCGCTCACATCTCCATTAGATATTCTTCTGACTTTTCAAAGTTTCACTTCTCCCATGTTCCAGGAGAACTTCTCAGGGAATTCTTTAATGTAAAGGGGAAATGGAAATACGCTCTGACTGCTCGAGATAAGACTTTTTAATTTGCTACTGTAAATTGAAGCTATTTGTCTTCAAACCCCAACTTCTATTTCAACTGGCCCATATCTCAGACAGAAATATATTGTTCGAATTAGCACAGATGGGGGGAGCGTGCAGTGGCGTTATATTCCACTGTTTTTTTTTCTTTTTCACTTCACAAGGCATGAAAGTGAATCTAGCAGAAGCCATGGTGGTTTGAAGTCACAGAGAAAGGTTACAGGATGCAGGAAAATATTTCTCCCCCCATCAATGTGTTTTGAATGTTTTTTTGGTCTTCTCTGTCTGGATATCTGCATAGAAACAGTTCCCCCTCTTGTCTTCCTTTCTGATTTTCCCAAACACTTCTCCTCTGCTTTTCCCCTCAGCTCTCCTTCATCACTTCTTTCTTTCTCGCTAATTTCACCTCATTACATTTCTCTCTGTCCTCCATCCTGCTCCCATTATCCCTCCCACACATTCCCACAACTGCAGCACAACCCATAAGTGCTGGTCACAGTCACCCAGACCACAAACTGTTGATTCCCGAAATATTTTTGTCCAGCGGCCAGACCCTTTCCTCACCAGTGACCATACATAGAATACCATCATCCACAAGCTTCTATTTTATGCAGCTCATGTAACTGGACTACAGTTGCTCTTTGACTCTCAAATGGTGGGAAAGTACCTTTGATAGAAATCGAATGGCAGACCTACATGTTCATACACAGTGGTCTTATTGAGCAAAGAACGCCACTTAGTATCGGGGGCATCATAATTGACTCCATATGGCTGCCACACACAGTCCTACGGACACACACACACACACACACACACACACACACTCATATATCCTCACAGGGAATCAAAAACAAACACAACCTTAACAAACGCCTCTATACATCCCCTTCTTTTTCTCACATCCGTTTCCCTTAAATAAAGGACAAGAGTGCGGCCTCCCGGAGAGAATTAGGTGAAAGTGTTTAAACAAGGTGGATTTACGGCGCCACGCAGGCTGCTGTGTCATTCCATCGAGGGGGGAGTCGTTTGACTGTAACGCGGCTGCATGAATGTCCCATTGATCAGGGCACTGCTGCTCATTTCTCACTCGGACAAGACGGAGTGACAGAGTGAAGGCAGGCAGCGGGTACCAACGGCCAAATAAATGTCAAACTGAGGGAGTGTTAATCGTTTACGAGTGTGTGATTGTGTTTGTGTAGCCAAATAAAGATCCGTGTTCAGGTTGTTAATTGATTTTCGTAGAGTTTTATAGTCGATTGATGATCAGGTTAACTTAGCAAGGTGAACCACATATATATTTTTTGTTCATTTTTTCTTTTTCCATACATGCTGTTTCCATCGTCTAACTGAGACGACTGATGCCTTCAGTCACACAATCCATACATCTGCATATTTCTATAGAGGGTCAACGCAGGCTGGAGCTTATCCCAGCATGCATTGGGCCTGAGGCAGCAACATTTGCATTTGCACATATAAGCAATTTACAGTCTGCCGAAGAGAGGAACTGAAACTTTGCCCACAAAAAGAGCCCATATACAAACTTCTTGTTGAAAGCTGACAGGGCCGACTATCGGAACACACTTATTACAGATCCATGTTGTTCGTGCCCTCACTGGCAGCCTGTCTGAGCTCTTGTCCTCACGTTCCACAGACTGACAGAGAGGAATTATTTTATATAATGTGAGAGGCTATAGTGATCAGTATGTCCAACGATCCACTGAGCATTAAACCCACTTGGAATTTTATCAAACCTTAAAGAATTATGTTAACCAGGTAGTGAAGTGGTGCCTTTAATAATTATTCAGATGTATATACTGTATTTTTGACAATGGCAGCACGGTGATGTGCTGGATAGCACTGTCAGCTATCTCATGGTACAGGGACTGGTCAGAGATTCACTAACAAATACTGTATTTTGATTTCAGTAGCATAATACTGTAATTGCCAATTCCAATTCCACCAGTTTTGCAGTGCCCTTAACTGCATAGTGACACTCCAGAAAGGAGCCACAGGAATAGGGGTCGGACTCTTTACTTAGGAAATGGAACACACCACTCATTCATTTTGTCACTAAGCATTGTGGGATTTTGTTCTACCAATGCCTTTGGAGTCTGAAAACACTCAGATCGGGGGCCCATTTGGAGGGGCTAGATTACCCCTCAATCCCTGGCAGGACCTGACACGTGGCCAAGTGGTTGGGCCAAGGAAGGGAACTGGGTCTCAGTGGTGCGTGTTCTGGAATAAACATCAATCAGTAAATCCAAAATATGAAAGACAAAAAAAAAAAGAACTGAAAACAATAAATTCCTGGAGGTTTTAATACCGCTGTGCAAGTGTGTTGCCAAGAGTCCAGCCTGACCGCCTCAACAAGGCTCCGCTCAGTGAACATACCCAGGGAACCAGGCCAATCTACAAGCTTGTGTTTATTTGCTCTTGCAGATGGGTCTGCCCCCCCTCCCATTCAGCACAATCCGACAAGTTGCTTGCCAAGGAAATTCAAAATGATTCAGAAGGTTATTCTTGAGCAAACAGAAAAACCGATGCTGTCATTTTTTCAGGGGGAGACACAGTCCCTGAATGTGCCTGTGAATGCCACCATGTGATATGTAGGAAAGAGGGAGTTTGGAAGTGTGCTATTGTCCCGCTGTCCCTCTGCTCTGCTGATATTTAGTTTTCATACAAACTCAGGTACATGTATATGCTTCCATCCAAGCCTGCCCGGCTCCCATCTAACACACTGATAAATCTGGGCCGGTTACGGCAGCCTTCGTACTGTATATTCCTGCTATTCACGTGATAAAATTGCCAGAGAAGTCTTGCGTTTGCTCTCAAATTTTGAAAAATAACCTTAATTCATATAAAATCCCTGCCACCCTTTTCAGCTATGTAAGAAAAGAAAAGAAGTGCAACGACAAGAAATTGATTGGGAAAATGGTGGGGAAGACGCTGAACAGAGCTGGGACGTCTGAAGAAAAGGAGGAGAGGAGAGCTTGGGGATAGATGAAAGGAATCATTTTTCAGAAGCTCTATAACACACCAGATGATGAACCCTGAATGCACTTGCTCCAGTTGACATCAGCTCTCCGCTCATTGTCTGGCCCCTACACCGCTCAGTCCGAACGTTCACACAAAGCTCATCTCCACCCATCGCTGACAAGCCATTCAGTTGGGAAAACGCTGCATTGATGGGCTCTGACTAGCAGCATTTTGTAGCCTGTCCGTTTTTCAATAGGGCCTCGCTCTCCCAGACTCATGGCAAGACTTTGTAATGGAAATCTGTGACGGGCAAAACAGCACAAAAATACCGTTCCCTGCCTTCATCTGTCACAATGATTTTATGGTCTGGGAGAAGATAGGGAACGAGTGTGTGCATGTGTGTGTGTGAGTGCGTGTGTGTGTGTGTGTGTTGGGGGCTAGCCGAGTGAATGTGTGTGTTAGATATTTTTTGACCGGGGCTATTCCACGGGCCCATGGGTTAGAGTTCCGTTTGACTGAGCAGCCCATGAATTGTTCCTGCAGCAGACTGGTTAGCAGAGCCCTGGCCATCGGGAGCCAAGGCTATTCAACCCCCGGGTGTGCCCGGTTTGCATGTGTGTGTGTGTTTGAGGTCTGAGTGTGTAAAAAATGAAACACATTTAAGCAGTGCACAGATACGGCAATTGGGAGTTACGGCCATTGATTTGAATGGGAGTAGTTGCATTTGTGCCTCCCTCCAGAAGCTTAAAGGATTAATAAAGCAGCAAGGACTTGTCCAGTGTCGTTTCTCACATGCCTCTGAGATGAACAGGGGGGGAGGGAGGGAGCAACACACAGTGAGATGGAGGGTGGAGGAGAGGAAACTGTTATGAGAAAAGCCTGTGGAAGAGGGGAGGAAAGAAAACGGGGAGCAGAACAGGCTTTAGAGGCTTTAGCAGAATTAGGATATAATTAAGAGATGAAAAGTTTGATCTCAAGCTCTCAGTTAAAATAGATATTTGCATGGAAATCAAGAGCAGACAATCTTGGCATTTAAATTAAACTTACATATTACATGTACGCGCACTAGCTGATGTAATTGCTCTTGAAATTGGACAAGAAAGAAAAACTATTTCTCCAAATATAAAGTTTTGTAATGAAAACTCCAGAGATTCAGCGCATGTGGCAAATGTAATTCCCCCTGATTCGCCTCATGCATACGTGCACCTCAGAGGCAATTAAAGTACGAGAGACTGAAAACATTAAGAAGGATGTGGTTGAGGTAGATGACGGGAGGGAAAAAATGGAAGGATGTGAGAGGAGGTGGAAAGAAAGCAGGAAGAGGAGAGAGAGAAATATCACTCAGAGACTGCACTACTCCAAGACTATGCTCCATAAAAGAAAATGCATACGGCATCATTCTTCTACTATAGAGGGAACAGAAATTGAAAAGGGCAAATCTGAGTTCGCGCACCTTGGTAAGACTAGCCACTGGCGACAGTCTATCTCCAACTCAGTGCTGCTGAAAAGGGCATGGTGAAAATACACCAGCTCTCAGCATAAAAGGAGCTGACACACATTCCAATCCATTGGTTATAGTCGGTGTGCAGGCAAATTCCTACAGAAAATGATTTGCTTAGAACCTAGAAATTTGGAGGAGAGATGTGCTTTTTAAATCTTACTATCAGTCGAGAGAAATCTAAAGATTTTTTAATCATTTCACCACAAAGTGTCCGGTCAACTGAATTAATTTCTAGCTATCACATTCAAATTAATTTCAGAATTCATCATCATGAGTTCAAGTCTTGGGACTTAAAATGGTGAGTTGATTAAATATGCTGTCAAGCGTTCATTTAACTCATGAAATGAGCTTGGTGTGCTAGTAAGCACACTTCCAAAGATATTTTTAGATTTGGTTTTAGGCTCGTCAGAAATGTTTCATAAATCATAAAACAAATTGTCCACAATCAGGATTAGTAACCATTTAATTTTAAGATTTAAATGATTCCTAAAATTCATAATATTGAAGGAATGGTTCAGTTGAATTGGAATTCTTCATAGCAAATTGCCACTCTCTTGCCTTCACTTGATTAGAAGTTGTTCATTGTCACAAAAATGTGTTTCCCGGCTGATAATCAAACTGAAATGTATTTTTCTTTCAATTCATCCACCGAGCTTGGACATCATGTTCTTGTTATTTTGATTTTTTAAATGCGAGGGAAAGGTATAGACGGGTATAAGTGTATGTATCCATATGACGTGAGGAAAAACAATGTAGATGTAGATCCACAGTGAGATTTATGCAGGCTTATGGGCAGAGAGGTGTTCAACAAGTATTCTTTTTGTGAGCTAAGCTGCACAAATTGTGAAAATATGTGGTGGAAAATGCTCATTATCTCCAGAAGGATGGCTCCTAGTTAGCTCCGAGTGCAGGATTAGCTATTAACTTTGGCGATCTGGTCACAGCCATGGATTTTAAGGTTGTATGGTGTAAAATACTGGAGGGTGGTGTTGTTGCACTTGAGTTATTTCGGAAGAAATGCCTTTTTTACAGTGAGACAGCTCACACTGTTCCTGTGAAATGAATAGTACACATGTTTGTCAGGCCCCTCAGATCACTGCTTTGATGTCAGTTTGACATGCGTTCACATTCTCAGTGTCTGAGTCACTGATAAAGGAGCAGACTCAAGGCTAAGGATGTAAATTGCATCACATTATTATGTTTATAACAATACGTGGGCAGAGTCTCTTCATCCTGTGCAGCAGATGAATAATACACAACGAACCCTGTGGTGACTAGTAAAGTTTTGCCTGTTTACACTTCAGCCTAATCTAAGTTTTGCACTGATTTAACACGTCTATACACATGTCTTCATTTTGAGTACACAGCAGGACTTATTAACATGCTGTCATGTTATATCCAAATGAGGAGGGCTATGCAGGGGACATAATTCAATACAGCATATTCTACCAGTCTACTTATAGCTAACATATATGTTGGGAAGGGGATCTCCTGTGGCTTTAAACTTGGCTGCTACTTGATTTTCTGGGTCACTGTAGTTCATTTCTTCCTACCTTTAACAATAACATATAGTGTATATCGTCCCAATTAGCAATATTATTGCTGTTACTTTACATCTTAGACCGCATGTATTGTTGTCAAGGCTGATTTACAGCCCCACAAAAGTGACTCTGAAGCCTCCTGTTTGCCCCCGGGTGGCTGGCTGAGGAGTCATATGTCATAAATCATAGCTCTACTATGTTGCTAGATGGGACATTGACCAATTTTATTTATATAGTCCATATTTAATCAAATCACAATTTGCCTCATGGGGCTCCACAATGCGTGACATCCTCTGACCTTAACCCACAACAAGAGTAAGGAAAAACTGAGAAACCTCAGAGAGAGATGCAAGTGAGGGATCCCTCTCCCAGGACGGACAGATGCCACGTGCTGCAGAGCACATCAACAGAACAACAATATTTACAACATTCATGAGAAAAGAATGTCTGACACAAATGGAGAGGTGTATCAATGTTTAAAGTTTTTACACAAAAGATAATGTTCGACAGAGATGAAGGAAGCAGCAAAGACAATTGTAATGATAGAGGAATTGGCTTATTAATACATGGTCCAATAAGATTTTCTCAATGATGATTTCTGCCATTTTATTTAGTTCTCATGACACTGATGTATATGTTCAATGCCCATTTTTTCAGAAAGTTTGGTTTTAATTATTTGATGCTATGAAAAAAGACTTGTGATTGGTCAATTCCTGTCACAGGTCCACCTCCCGATGACTCCTGCTCAGAGTCTGGCTCTAGTTGTGCAACCTGTTAACGAACGTGTGCAATATATTTTGGCTTCATTTTTGGACAGTGGGAGGAAGTGGAGACGTGTCATCTTTATATAGGCCACTAGTCTGTGCTCAAGTAGGGAGATGGGATCTGGCCTTTACCACTGCAGCAGCCCTTCCAATTTTCAAATAGAAACTAGGTAGCATCTTTAAGGGAAAAATCCAACAAGAAACTTCTGGTTTTCCGTAACAAATAATTCCACCAGAAACATGTGAACAGGATTTATCTGCTCATACGGACCACAAAACGCTGAACGGAGAACAGAGATAAAATGGTGGGGAGCTTAAGTGAGCTCATTGGAGCAGCACAGAACAAAGCAGCATCATTATCAATATTGAAGTTTCACTGTTCAATATAAAATCACTCTCCCCAGAAGGGCCATCACTCAGCGAGCACTACACTGGTGCACTCCCACTGAACTGGTAAAGTCTTGAGAAACATAATGCTCCGGATGAATGGGTTTAATCCATTGTTGATGACAGGCTGGTCTGTTGGTTTGTATGTGACAGTCCTCGGAGAGTTGAAGCACAGCGCTGTTTCCAAGAGACCAGGGCACGGCTTTTCATCTCCTGTTGCTTTAGCCCAAATACAGCTGTGCTACGGTGGCTTGATTTGGGTAGACACACACATACATGCACACACACACACACACACACACACGCACGCATGCACACACAGGCACAGTCATGCAAGCGTTAAGGTGTCATGCTTGTTTTATTCTTCTTGCTCTCTGAGGCATGTGCATACTCAGTAGCTGTGGTTAAAGTCGCTTAATGTGGGCAACCGCACACTCACACACACCGACACACACTGAGGTGTCAACGTGGTGTTTGATCTTCAATATTCTCCGGGGCATGATGTTTGTCACAGTCTGTATTCAACATTATTCATGAAGGGCTACTTTCTGCTGAGCAGGAATGGCATGACCAGGAGCACGGCCAGGCTTTAGACAGGACCATCATCCTCAGATCCCACACACACACACACACACACACACACACACACACACACACACACACACACACACACACACAGAGAGAAAAAACATGCACATTCAATTTTACAGATCAACCACACCTCTACAAAGTCACTTGTCTTAACAGATCTCTAAGGTACAGCCCTGCAAATACACACACACACAAGTCATGCCCACTAGCAGTTTTTTTAATCAAACAAGCATAACCTCATGAGAGACAGTCTTGAGTTTCTTTTGTGTACATCCGTGAGTGTGTGTGTGTGTGTGTGTGTGCTTGTGTCTTTTCAAGGTTTGTTTGAGTGGACCTGAATCACAGTAGCAATACATTAATCTCAATTTTCCCTTTCAGCTGTGAAATCAAAGAGCCCTAACATTGTTTACGACACTTAGAGCAATGCTTTAAATTACTCTGGCAATGAAAAGATACGAGTCGACGTCCAGATTAAATCAGCGGAGTCCCTGTTTTTCAAATGGTGCTTTCAGCATCCTGTAAGGGACGTTACTTTCCCCGATAATGAGACTGACTGTTTTAGTTGTCTGAAAAATCCGTGTTAAAATGTTGTGTTCACTGTTAAATTCCCCATTTGCATTGCCTGCAGCTTTGATGGAGCCAACGAGAGGCGAGTGCCTAATGTTTCCCCACAACCGAACACTGTGTGTTGACAAAGAAGCCTGCGTGTGGTGTAGTTATGATGCTCACTGCTGCTGCTGCCTGGAGATTATTGTCACGATTAGCAGCAGCACAAAAACAGTTCCCTTGCATGTTGAATGTCTGTTATGAATGGAGTTGTCTAAGGCTCAGTAGAAGGCTTCCATATAGTGGAACTGGGCATGCACTGTACGACTTTACAAATGTTGTTGTTAGATTTAATGACTGAGAGGGAAAGCCACTGAAAGGTCTGATTGTCTGCTCACACTGTACATTGCCTGGTGGTTTTTTAGAGAAAATAAAGTTTGTTTGCTAACAAGGAAGATTTTTTTTGCCTTGATCATGTGTGTCATTCTGTGTGATGCATTTTGGTTTGGCTTAATTGCAGAAAGAAAGTAAACGTTTGAGGCCATTATTTTCAATTGATCACTAGCTACACTGTGATTACTGCACCATAAGAATCACTCCCCCTTCTTTCTTTCCAGCTGTGCAGTTGCTTCCTGCCATAAACTCAATGTCGTACTATTGTGTTTTAGCATTTCATGCAGACACGGTATTGGAAACGATTTGTGACGATGCTTCCACTGTGCAGAGCCTGAAGATGACCAACTGAGCATCTGATCGCTCCTCGCACCTCCCTGTACACTGCACAACAAATGACTATACTTAAAATTCGGTCGGACTTTAAAATGTGTTGCACATCTCAGAAATCAGGTCAAAAACGGGCTGACATTGCACAGTGCTTTAGTAGTCTATTGCCATCATTGTAACACAGACGTACAGCTGTAATTTGAGGTGGGACCAAATCATTTATCCACTCAAGTCCTGATTTAAGTCCTGGGTCCTAAACAAGTCATGATACGCTCCTCACCAAATATAATGCCATTTACAGCGGAACAATAAAACAGCATAATAATATTTTTGTCATGTTCAAGAGCGGCTAAGGACCCAAAGGCAGACGACTCATGAGGACAGAACAAACTAAATCTTTGATTTTGATGTTGCGGTTCACAGTAAAGCAGTCAAAGGCAACAAAGGTTCCAAAACACAAAGAAGCAAGGTCAAAATAACTTAAGTTGCTCAAACACACAAGGACGAAGGGAAAAAAAACACAGTGGAACAGTCAAAGACAAAATGATGAGACAGAGTAGCAAAGAGGAAAGACAGGGATTAAATACAAGAGTTAACAAGACACAGGTAAAACTAATGAAGGCGGACCAGGTTTCCAACAAAGCATGGAAACCAGAGAAAGAAATGAATTAAAGTGAGAAAGACACCCAAGGAAAATAAGTTTTGAAGTAAAACAATAGATAAATAACTCAAAAGTGCCAAAAAAGATATAAACAAGATAATACTCCAAAACAAAAAGTTTTTTGAGTTCCACACAACAGAAAGTCTTTCAAACAGTTCTGTTAAAAGAAACACTTGACAGAATCATGACAGTATTAATTCACCCAAAGCATCAACACTTTTTAAAAAGTGTTTACTTCTTACCACATGTTTGCTGCTGTTGGCTATTTAACCTTAAGTATTTTAATAATTTAGATTTTTCTTTTCTTACAATTTTGAGATTTGGACTGTTTTGGAGAAGAGACACTCTGGGAAGTTGTGATAGTATTTGTAAATATTACAAATACAAACCAATCAATGGATCAATAGATAGAATAATAAGCAGCTTAATCAATGAAGAAAATAAATATTTTCTGCAGGGTAATACGGAATATTTCAAAAGGAGCTCCACCTCAAACACCTACAACATTAATAATCCTGCTTTGACATTATTGCACGAGTAATAATTATCTTATTACCTTTATCTGCATTGAGTACATTTACTTTGGTTAAAGTACATTTACCTGATTATACTGACACTTTTACTGAAGTAATGTTACAAATGCAAGACTTTTACTTGTCACAGAGTATTTTTACAGTGGGGTATTCATACTTTTACTCAGGTAAAGCATCTGAATACTTCCTCCACCCCTGTTATCTGCCCTGCATGAACGGCATGATTACTGACATTTGTAATTTCATTATTACGTGGGCGTAAGCAGAACTAATGAGCGCAGGACAATGTAACAGGGGCTCTTGGAGGTTGTCTTTTCCTGTATTCCTCTGACTTTTAACTGGTAGTTTGACACTTTTATCTGATTGGACCGGCATGAGAAAACTTACGGGCACATTTTGTAATTTCATCCAGAGGAAGTGGTTGGAACCAGATCACATCTTCAAACATATTAAAAATCTGAAGTCTGAGTGATTCGATGACTAATTCTGAGCATTCTTTAATATTAACCACTTACCTTGACTGAAATGTTACCTATTCCATATACACACAGATTTCCATAAAATAATGGGAAGACAGTCTGCATCGCTATTTATTCTAAGCTGTCAAATCCTTTTCATCACTCACCTCAGCAAAGCTAACTGTGTCCACTGCCCCTGCCTCTGAGTCACTCTCAAGCAACTACATGTCAACAGAGGTGGAGTTATTTATTGAGAAGTACAGTATATATTATTTATAATCATAACAAAAAAACTGAATATAGTAACAAAGGATAAATTATATGTTTCATGTTAATTTACTTCTACCATGCACGTTGGTCATTTCATATTATGCACAAAAGAACCAATGCACTGGTTCACACACATTTATGGTAACTGCCAAAACTTCAGTCAGCTAGTTTAAGTTTTGTTCAGCAGGTTTTATTTAAGAAGATTAAGTCAAGTTTGTCTGTATGGACCAGTCACACTGTCCCAATTCAGCCCTTAGCCCTACCACGTTCCACACTCCAGTTCAGAAGGTGGCAGAGATGCACCTAAAGTTGTTTGCCAACCGCCCTTAAATAAAACTGAGTAATAAGAAGAAGAATCTTGCGAGTTTCCTTGAGATTTCAAGTCTCTGGACGTTCTGTCCAAATCATCCAGTGTGTGTGTTCTGAAGTTTATAATATTAAAAATCGGTTAAATCTGTCATTATGTCTGTGGTCTCCCACATTTTTACAATGTGTGAAGAGTTGAAAATCCTCCAGTGTGCAGCAGCCCAGAGTATAAACACACTGGCTCTGCAGTCGCTCATCGTCCGATTGATCAACTTTTCACAGTAGTAGTGCACTCTGTAGCTCGTTTCTGGTCTGAGTTACCATGGTCCTGTACTTCCCTGTTTCTCTCTGTGCTTAGGATCTGCTCCAACTCACCTTGGGCCACTCCACTTTCACACCAGTCAGCCCCACTCACTCCAGCCAGCTCCCAAGCCACGCAGCACATCCGCCATCTCCCTGCTTCCATTGCAGACATCCCCAGTCACCCGCATGCTTACCATTCTTCACCTGTTACAAAATAAATCTTTATTTATTCACCACACTACTGACTGTGTCTGTATTCTGCCCATTAAAATGAGCCAAAACAAATGTACTGATATTCCCCCTCTAAATGACACATAGCTTAACACTATGGCTTCATTGCTCTTTTGTTAGGACATTATTCAGGAAATCTTAGTTTTGTTTCCCTTCAAGTAGCCACAGCACTCTGTCAAACCAAGTCATGTGGCATGAGTCCACACTTGTGTGAGGTACAGCCTCTGATTCAAATTTGTGTTCCCTCTGATTGTAAAACTAAAATGTGCTGGCCAATAGAGGAATGGGCTGTTTAATTTGCAAGCACTCACAACAAATATATACTCTTCTTAAGCAAAAGGGTCAGAGGGTTTGTTCTAAGGAACCTGCTGTGAATTCTGCCATCACACAGCCAACACCTGTTATGTACATCCCTCAAGTTTTTGCATCAACTTTATCTTTTGTACCCTGCATGGGGTACAGCGTGGAAAAAGGATGATATCTCAGGCAGAACCTTCCTGCAGAGAGAGTTTGGTTAAAGTCTGAGTCACAGTCGTGACTGATGCAGTCATTTTCTAAAGCCAAAACAAGAAGGAGCACAGTCCTTAGACTCCTGCTTAACACACATCCATCAAGACCCGGGGGAGTGGTTCCTAAAGTACCGCAGAACTTAAGTGATCACTGGAGCGAAAAGTAAGGAGCTGTTTGTGTCGTCTGAGGAAGTGGCCCGGGCGTACAACACACAGGTCGAGCGCCTCGTAGCAAAACAGACCCAGAGTCATTAGGTGGGTCCCTCCAACTACTACAGTAGCTAAGCCTAGGGGGTACATTATTGTCATATGGTAGAATTTGTGGGTGACCTATGGGAGTGTTGCTCATTAAGTCTGTATGTAACTTTCTGAATCATATCCACAACAGACTGAGCTGGTAAAAAGTAGCACCCAGTGATAAACTCAGTCTTCAATGCTGAAACTGAGAAGGCAAGGACTTTTCCACGGACCATGAATCAGTGCCGGATCTAGGATTTTTCTAAATCAGGGGCAATAAAGGAGACACAGTTTTCATAGAGGGGGTAGTTATATGTCCAGCATCCATGCACATTTCCTGATTCAGTAAGGTGCACATTTAAGTCATTACTGTTAGCTTTGTAGCTTTGAGCAAAGCCATACACCATTGAATATATTTCACTTTTGAAAAGGCTATTGGCTGGACTTTAAGTTGAAATTAACCCCAATGAAACTTCAGTGTGACTCTTGTGTCCTATTTGGCTAAATTTAGACAGAGGAGTTCAGATTTATCTTACATTTCAACCCAACAGATTTTTTTGGGACCTAAAACGAAACACTGTAACTGTTTAATTGTCTGTTTCCAGAGTTAATTATGCGTGCATTAAGATGGACCCACAGGGAAGAAACACTGCTGGGGAATGTGCTTTGAAATATCAAAACAGAAGATCAATTATTCGAAAATGATTCTGGGAACTGGTCCAGAAGGCCTTATGAACTGTGCTCAGACTTGAGTGCTGCAGTCTAGCGACTTTTGGTGGAAATCTTCCATTTTCTTGTCACAGTACTGACAGGGCAACTAGGTGCTGAAGACGGGAGGTTAGCCACAAGGCCTATTTACAGAGAATGTTGGTTTGGAAGAGATCGGCATGCTGAACAGCTGTGGGGGAAAATTGGTAAAAGGCACAAGCTTGGGCATTTTATTTGCAGGAAATAAAGCCAGGCTGTCTCTCGCACAACACTCCCCAAAGACTTGGCTCTGTTTGGCTGGTCGTTCTCATTGGCATACATTTGTGCATTTTAGTGTACTGAGCTTCAGAGGAAAGGAGTGGAAGCACATTATGTTTATCCTGCGTGAGAGTGGATGAGAAATCCATGGTTGGGAGATGCCATGACTTTGAATGTCAGAAATACAGACACAGACACCAAAATGCATAGATATTAATTTACATAAAAACCCTGTATAAAGATTCCTGTTTGTTATGTTAGTCAAGGACCAGTACAGAGAAATGTAAAACTCATTGAATATGGTCACTGAGAGAAAAGTGTGTTTTGAAACAGCTTGACAAAACTAAACTTTTAGATGGATCTGCTCACATACATTTCTATTTAATTACAGTTGGCAGTGCACCTATTTTTAATGTGAGAACTCCAAAGCTTTTCTAATCTCAGAGTCACAATCCAATTTAGTACTTGTCGAGTGTTTCAAGGTCTGCCTTTTCAATGGGGGATTGAAGAATCGTGCTTGGTTTTGCGCAGAGACTTACATGCTCACGATGTTCATTGAAAAGACTTTTCAAGGATGACACAAGGCAAAACCTCAAACCTCTAAAAGGTTTGAATGCTTTAATAACATTTAACTGATTGTTATTCAATGATCTCCACATTAGAAATTGTCTTGATGCGATTCAAAGCCTTAAGGCTCAGTTGATTTACTGACCATGACCCGTGAACGATTGGAAATTAAAAGAGAAAAAAATATATCCATCAAGGCTGTGTACACACTATCTGACTTTCAAAGTTGTCAGATTGCTGTAGGCTACTGTTTACACTACACAAACTATTGATTTGTGATTGGGTATCTTGGAATTGTTTTTACCCTACAGTTGATAAGCGACAAGGTCGGGAAATGACAAGATGTTTCACCAGGAGCAACAGAGAACACAGGGAGTGACATCGGAAAATATGCAACAATATGAATGTCATTGTCATATCTTTTTTGACAAATACATTTTGTAACCATTTAACAGTTCTCCAGGTGATGTAAAACAGTAAGAGTCAGAAAGAAATGATAAAAAGTTATTTCATTCCTCACAAGTAATTTACATAAATTGAGATTAAAGAAAGATTAAAAAGAAGGGATTTATAATAACATAGATATGAACCCACAAGAGGTTTATGTAACCAATTATAATATTAAAGAGTTTGCATGAATTAATTCCTTTGTTTAATTTTTATCAGAGGCTTTTAAACGTGAGAGTTTAAAAATAAATGCTTAGATGTGTTTTTTTTATGTTATAAGACTATAGCTTGTTGAAGAACATCATTTAATGAATTTAAAATATGGCTAAAATTATAAATCAGTAAATAAAAAACTGTAAATGCATATTGTTCATCGCTGGATAAACTAATATTGTTTAAATAATAATAACTAATAAAGTTCTTTACATGAAATATAAGTTTTAAGACATAAATGAAAATCGGCCTAAAACATTGTCACATGTAAACACTGAATAAAAAGTACCATTTAATTTGAGCAATTGCCGTAAATATGTGAAATGTATTGAAATTAGTGTAAATACAATTTTCTATGTACTTGTATTTTAAATTACTTTTTATAATGTTGAATAACGTTGGGTCGGCCTCAACCTCATGTCTTTTGCACTGCTTGTCTGCCACAATCACTCCAAATCAGTTAATGCAGGATTTGCTGGATGACATATCATGAGTTCCTAATTCAGCAATACAACCTGATCAAGCCATACTTATATTAATAAGTGGTTCTGTACAATTGTTAAACTTGTGGCAATGACGCAGCATGAGATAATGGTAAATGTGATCGAAATTCACTCTACAGAACAGGAACAAGGTTCATCTGGCACTGACACATTGTCCTGCAATCGTCCTGCTCTACTTTTATATTTCTGAGCTATAGATCACATCTACAGTCCTGTGCAATGGACTTAATAGTGTGTGCAGAGTGCTGTGCGACAGTAGAGTAGATCAGTTAATGCAGTTGGCAGTTTTCCTGAGGAAAACATTGTGGGATGATAAACTGATGTGAGAGTTTTCCCACTGGAAAATGTGCTAATATTGGCTGATAAGCTCCGCTCCTTGTTTGGCTTATTCCCTGTTGAGTTGAGCAGACTCACAGACTGTTTTATAACCCCCAGGTAAAAGAGGCAGGTGATGTTTTGAGAGAAGAGATGAAGATCCTGCCCTTCACAGTCACATGAAAATCCTAAGTGCTGTGCTGCTGTAATTGAGTTCACGCATAATTGGCTGCAGAATCCAAACAACCCCCTCAAACTTGGCAGGGAGTTTGAGAAGAGAAGCATCGCTGAATGTAGTTTCATTTCGGCTGCCATAGTTAACCTGGGACTTTCAGAGTCCATGTCTTATTTAGAAGTCCCCCAGTGTACATAAATAAATAAAAAAGAGACATCAATCATGGATGTACATGGCTTTCGTTTGCACTTCACAGAGCACGCTTAGCTTTACAACTGGAAATCAGGAAACGTACATGGACTTTGATCGATTGTCTCCTGCGGCGGGGGTTTGTGTTTTGATCCTGGACTAGTTTTCGCCGCTGACTGGGAGTGGCAGCTCTGTGGCCATTTTAAAAAGAGCCCAAACCGAGATCAAGGGGCGGAAGCTGGTGACTACAACGAGCCACTTCAGCCAGTCAACAGCCCCATTAATCTATGTCTGACGCAAGGACTCCTGTTTCAACAGCAGAGATTATGCTCATCTATCACCTGGATCATGTGTCCCACACACATACACACACACTCACATCACGTACAAAGTCTCCTATCGCAGCTGAACTTCTGTCCGCCCTGTTCCACTCTCCAACATGCAGAAACTGCCTCTGGAGTAGGAATAAATTATAGATCAGCGTATGATATCACATGTCGACTGCTGTAGCAGCAGCTCAACAAGCTGTATGTAATGTTGTCAAGCCGTGTAATGCACATTGGATACTCGACTTTACATTCTAGGTGAAATAGAACGAGAATCACAGCAAGAAAAACATTTGCTGTGGCAATTTTGTGGCAAGTTTTTATTGCAACAGATCTTCAACCGTGTCTGTGGTAACTAAAAAAATAAGAAACATACTAAGTCTGTCTTAAATGTGAGCCATCTGTGAGAGCCAGTAAACATGCGCTCTAAGCTCTAAGCAATCTGTATAAGTAAACACAAGTAGACCATGAGAGCTAATCACAGTTCTTATGATCTCCACATGATACCTGTCGCTATGTTCTTTTTTTTTTCTTTCTACGTTCTTTCAATGTAGTTTAGTTGTTTTTTTTAAGTTAATTCTCCCAGGAGTTACCGACTACGCCAGTCTAACCACATGACTGGTCCAAGACGTCACAGAACAAAACCATGGGCAGAGCTTCAGTCGAAACCTCAGTAGAAGCGTTGAATTTAAACTGTGAATTGTTTTGTGTTTGGTGTTGATAGGTCAAGTAAAAAACAGAGATATGATAAACACTACAATGAAAGAATTTGATGTAATATCAGTTTTACAATTATCTTTTCAAATTTACAATCTATATTTACATTTTCAACTTGCAAAATGCCTCTATGAGTGTCTTTGTGGGTTTCACATTTAAAAAAACAACTCAATTTTACAAATTGGATTTTAAGGTTTTGATGTGTTTTGGGGTCCAAAATGTTGATATATTTTGTCTAGGTGAAAAATTACTTGTCTGGTCATGTAGACATTGTGGTGCTAAAAGTTTAGATACCAAACAATGGCATGGTAAACATTTTTAACGTAGTGTATGAACGCAAAATCGAAAACATGACAATAAGACCAAAATAGCCCGGGACTCCAAAGGCTTAAGAAGTTTGTAGGTCCATGTATATAAACATATATCTGTAAAGTATATAACATACTAGTATACAGCTGTCATGCAGTGTACTAGTAGATAACTGTTTTTTATCCTTACTAGACACAGTCTTACTAAGCTCTGTGACATGTATAAAAGAGTTTATCAGGATTTTGGAGTTTGAATGTAAAGAGGGAAAGGTTGTTAAAACAGAAAACCCAAACCACAGCCCACACACACACACACTGGATGGTTTGATGAGGAGTAAATGGTGTGACTCATAGTTACTTCTCATGTCCCCAGATCTCAACCATATCTAACATTATAGGATAGATTTAAGTACAGTGTCTAAAATGTATTTTGTCCATCCAGCAGTTAAACCACTCATTAAATAACCACGGGTTTACTCCGGTGAAGCCTATCTGTATAGCTCTGCCTCATATTTCAATCCTCAATTTCTACTTTTAAAACATATGAGCAGTAACACATCTACAGACAAATGCTCACGAAGTTTGTATTTTAATGCTCCGTGAATACTTCTATAATTGCTGTTAAAGTTTCTGTCTTTTGACAGAATCAATAGACTGAGGAGAAAAGGTGAGAAAGAGTTGCTAGGAGATAAACAAATGGATAATAATTTCCCATAAGCGTCTCCTCTAATGATGAAAGATAATCATTAAGCAAAGGTGAAATCTGCAAGAATTTAAGACAAAAGAACAAAAGATCACACTTTTTGTACTTCTTTCCAAATGAATTTGACTTTCATCTTCTATTTCTGTAGAAAGAGCGAGATGAGCACAGATCCGAGAGTCAATATTTGTCATCTTCGGAACGCGATAGAAAAGTTCACATGTGAATATAGATAAACTACAGGGATGTTTTGCTTAATTGCCATGGATACACCACTTGCCTGTGTATCACTGTGGGAGATTTCTGTCACTGAACAATTCCAAGAACGCTGCCACTCAGCCAGTTCATCTCAAACAATGTTGATTCAATCCCTCTTGAAAGATAACAACTTCTGCATCACACCTGATGTGTGTTCCCCCACACTTTGCCTGTTAAGCTGCTGTGAGTCATGCAATTAAAAGCTGAAAGCACAGTGGGCCTGACTTACCTCGTTGCCGTGCTCCAGAGAAAAAGGGCACCATTAATACTGTATACAGCGTGTGGTTTGGCACCGGAGGCGAAGGCAGGTACAGCTTGAAAGCTCCGCTGCTTGCTTCATCACTCTGTTCAGCCATTAATTTGCACACACCATGTGAATCTATCCTGTGTATATCTGCAGCGTATTGCATGTTGTTATTTTCTTCTTATTTGCTTTGAATGAATGCTTGATGTTAACGACTCTTCAGGAGCAAAAATCCAGGCAATGCATACCTCTTTGGCACCAAATTAGTGGGTATACGCAGGTCTTTTAACCGATGGTCAGTGGAGGAGTTTTTTTTCCCCTCGGTGTGTTTGATGTCACAAACGCACCAAATAGGACGGCTCTCACCTCGCCGTCATGCCAATATAACACATTCGCCCGGGTGTCTTGTTTCAATCTCTGCCGATCGGAGCAAGAGCCAATAAAAACCTATGTCTACTTTATAATGCCATATGGACCTATTTTCATGCGCCATGCCTGCGCTTTTGGTTTTCTGCTGACAGGATATGTCTGATGCATCTGGAAACAGGGAGAGATTGAGCCAGTATACTGGGTGTGTATACTGGGTGTGTCAGAGGCGGGCATCGACTTAACCAACCGGATATTGTTTTAAACTTCCCTTATCCTTCCTCACAGAGTGTGCACCGTGCAACAGTGTAGAGTCATTTTTGGTGAAAGCTGAGAGAGATAGAGAGGGGGGGGGGCTGTCACCAGGTAAATCTGTAAACTATCTATCCCCCATTCCAAATAAATATTTTATTCCATAGGATAAACCTATTTAAAGGGGAAGACAAAAGTATGTCTGGTTATCCCACCGCTAACACACCCAGTACATCAATATAAGTATAAGTCTATCTATATCTTTCATGAAGATACTCATCAGAGTAGGTCAAAGGAATGTGGGGGTCTCTGAAGACCCTCGTCCTCCGCAGAGACTCTAACAATCCATGGGATCCTCTAAGAACGCTGATGTTAGATTCGAAAGGTATTGATTGGTCAGTGGGTGGAGCTTTTATACTGCTTGATCGCTTATCTCCAACCTGGCCTGGAGCAGGTTAGCCATTCAGCATTTGTTACCATGGTGATGTGTCCAGATAAGACGTGAACTAGTTTCGTAGGATCACAAACTTAACCTGAAGTTGCACTGATAACCGCAAATCCGTCTTCTAGTACAGGGCCCTTGGTGTTGAGACAAGAATAAACTACATGTGTGGGAAAAATGGAGTGGGCAACCCAAAGTTACCTAAAGTCCTCACCCTTCCTCCACATACATTGAATAAGCAGCAAAGCAACACAGGAGGAAGGCAGCGAGAGAGCAAACACCAAGAGGTGCCTGAGTGCTGATAGGCCAACATGGTGGGTTATTGGTCAGAATGGCCAGGAGAACAATCACGTTGATCCAAGTGGAGGTCAAACAGTGTGGGAGGAGCAGCATGGCCAGTTAAACACCAGCACTCTGCTCCAGCCTTGCACATAACAACGAGTTTAACTAAACATAAAGCGTTAGCTGGTGAGATTTAGAGGTGTTGATAGGTGTGTTTATTTTACATCTAGACAGAGCCTGGATAGATCTTTCTCCCTGTTCCCAGTCTTTATGCTAAGTGATGCTAACTGACTGCACCTTTGTATTTATTGGACAGATATAAAAATGGTATCGATCATGTCATCGAACTCTTGGTATGAGAGAGAACAAATGTCCTTCCCAATATAAGGAACCATTCCTTTAACTGTACGACTCTCCAGTAGCTCGAATCAGCGACAAATTGATTAATTCATTATTTCTTCTGTTTCTTGTTGAATCCATCCATCCATCCATCTGTTCTGTATTCCCCCGCAGTCATACATATTTCTCTCTGTTAGCAAAACATCTCTACCCCAGAAGCAAATAAGATGCATAAATAAATCATAAATGGCTCCGACGTTACATTCATGATGCAACTGTTGTGTCTGTCTTCTCTCATCTTCTTGTCATCCCGGCACGCACACACACACTTGCAGCCACGAACACACACTCATTTACAGCCACACACACATGCACAAAAGGCTTCAGTTCTTACTATGTACAAGCCATTTCAGTGGGAGTAAAGTGTCAAGCGTTTACAAGGACATGGCACTGTTTTCTCTTTCACGCCATGCTAAATTCATTTCATCATTGGTGTGTTTCATTTCGCTGATAAGTACAAATAAATACAGGAGCGAGAAACCCGATGATTAGTTAAAAGTAGGAGGGAGGGGAATGGGGAGAAAGAAGTGGAGCACGAGGGAGGTAGAGCTATTTGTCGGTGTTGTTCACACACGCATGTACACACAAACACGCGCACACACCCAGTGCTGAGTGAATCTCAGGAGGAAAGGTTGGCCTTGTACTATATACTCTGAGTACAGCAATGCTTCCTTTCATAGGGTGCTCATGCCTGTATATCGCCTCGCAATTGTTGCAGTCGTCTGTGACATTATTGCAAATAAACAGTGAATGAAGTTGGAACAAAGGCCAATCAAAGGCATAGGCGCTGTCCGGGAGGCGTGGTGTTATTTGTCATCTATTGTCGCCTTGCTCGACTGCACTATCCGAGGCTTAAATGAGGCTATTGTATGATAAACACGTTTATAAATAGGAACACTGCGGTATGGCTGACCTTCGCAGCAGGACAAACTATGCACTCGTAGAATGAGGAAAAACACAAATAACAATGTCGTATTGAATGTGCCACAATTACATATAAGATAGTTCATACAATGCAACTGCAAAAATACCAGACAATTGCCAACCCCAAGAAGCCCCCCACCACCACCACCACCATCCCCGCCGCCCCAATCTCTGTCACTGCTCTACTTTAGAAGTGGGTTAGTTGGGCTCTATCTGCTGCTCCTTTGTAGAAACTCTCTTCTGATCTTCTGTCATGGCCCTGGGGCCAAACGAGGCCGTGATGGACACAAATCCATGTGACAGCTTTGCACACTCATTCCCTGAAGCCTCCCTGAACCTGCTCCCAAAAGGCTCAAAGCTCCTTCCCGGGGCCACATGATGCAGATGCGCATGTGGGAGCACACAGATCCGATAGCCCCACACACATACATGGGGGAGGATAACATGAGGGTACGCACAAATGCAAGTGCACTCTCTCTCTCTCTCTACCCCCGAGTGGACAACCAGCTGAGTGGCCGCAGGGACGATACCCAGATCTGAGCCCCGAACAGACACACCCGGCTGTGCAGGCATACATGGAGCTTGTATGTGGGTGACAGATGGCTGGGTTTGGGCGTGCGAGTCCCCAGGGTGTGTCTACTACCTGCAGCATGTGGAGGGACCTGGGGCAAGGAGAGAGGGACGGAGTGTTACAGTAGACAGGGCAGAAGGGGGGGGGGGGGGGGGTTGCACGCAAACTTCCAGATGAAGAAACAAGCAGCCATGGCAGTAAAACTGGATTTTCTGGGGTAAAAAGTGTGAAGGGATCATGCCATGAGAGGCCTGATAGATAACACGCATCTGCAGTATCCACTGAAATTAAATAAGGGAACTGCGGGACAGTGGAGCGTAATCACAGCCGGAACTGGCCTCAAGCTGTTTGCACTCACACCCACCGCCCCCACAAAAAAAAGACACATAGCAGTAAAATATAAAATGTTCCCCTATTCCCCACCTTTGTGTTCGGTATTCAGATGAAAGGGCTTTTGGATGTGGAGTCCTGCGCCTTTTGATGCAAAGAAATCAATCCCAGAGTCCACGTTGCTCTGAGCGGCCGCACAGTGCCGCCCCGTGTCACAGTGTGATGGCGTCAGGAGAGGCGACAGTCGGACTACAAGAGGTGCACATGAAAAGGGAATGTATGCTAAACGAATGACAAAAAGCAGCGCCCCGGTGAGAGCAGCGTGCGGTGGTGTCACAAGGACAGGAGGGACTTTTGTGCCGGTGTCTGCGTGGACTTTCATCAGAGGTTCATCGAAACAGTCGTCGTGCAAATGTGTCAGCGGCAGAAGCGTGGCTTTGCTCTCGCTAAAGTTCTAGAGAGTTACAGTAGAAATACACTCCTTGAGAGGATAATGGATGCCGAGCACATTCATTTGGAAATGTCTGGTGTCCACCTACACACCATATGCGCTACAGCTTTTGCACGGGCCTCCTCTGTAGCTGCTTGTACGTATGATGTTTTTTCTTCACAATAGCTGTTCCTTCCTATGAACTGCATATAGTTGTACGCATGGATCCTGTCACTATGCTCACATATCCTCCCGTCACTGAATTACCCACAGCTGTCAACGAGCTGTTTTACAATAATGTGCCTGTCTATATTTTTCCACTTAAACCCACAGATTTTAAGAATTGAGACACGTTTCGCCGTCTCTTAAAACACCCAAACGCATTTCTAATCTGTGCTTCCTCACTTTTGCATGAAGGAGAGGGGATGCGTCGCTCAGCGGGCCCACATTAAAATGTATTTTCACACCGATGTCTGCAGAGGTGTGACCAACATCTTCGGTATTAGTGACCCTGTGTTGAAGGGTAATTCAACTAGGAAAAAAACGATTTTCTCACACCGCCCTCATTTTATTTTGCTGTGCAAATAGTTTTCGTTGAATCCGTGGACATTTTGAGATATCTGCCATCTCTGTCTATTGTGCATTGGATATCAGTTCTATATATTGTACACAGGTCTCATAACTGTCAGTGTTACAGTGAAGTGATTCTACATGTTTATGCATTAGGCTGAATCCAAATATCCATATGTTCCCCCAACCTAAAGGTTTGTAGACCTAATGAGCATGTCAGTGATTGGAGAGAACTGCATCTGTTCATGAAACTGAGATGACTCTCTACTCAAATCGCAGACTTGACTCTAAAGATTATTTACATTAACTGAAATAATCATATTAAAATTTTCTAAACATTAGGTAAATATATTGTATTTTTTAAGACAATGTCCGTATCATTCATCTTATTGGCTGCACACTTGTGTATGTGTATTGTTAAGTTGCAGGCTCAAATTGTGAAATGGTGTGATTTGGACACACGATTCAATATTAATTAAATCTGAATAAATAGGCAAAAAGCGCCTTGAAGTCAGTGGGGGCGGGGCAGCGTCCCCTCAACAGCTGGCCTTCAGATTGAGTTGCACATGTCCTCGTCTTCGTCCTTGGACAAACTACAGCTGTGGTCGGCAAGTGGCAACAATATTTCTGGCCCACAAGATAATTTAGATAATATGATTATTTTTATTTCACCATATCAAACTGACACAGATATTTACGGATGTTGAGGGATGTTGCGGGTGTTGATCTCCATCATGGAGGCTGCAACATTAAAATAATCACTTCCTCTTTAGCTATTTATCTGCGTATTAAAAGCAGGGCATTTGTTTTGCTGGTGCATTCTTTAAATCGAGCTGGGCTTTTATTTTGAATGGTTATGAACTTGGAGGAAATCATATGGATATCAACCCCTGGAAGGACATTAAACAAAATGACCCTGGTGTTAAAGTGAAGGAGAATCTGGGACCAGCAGCTGTAATGTGCACTGTACAATCTGACAAGACGATCTTACTTTTAAAAAATCTTGGAACCTGATTGTTAAGTAGATTTATCTATTGGTTGAAAGTTATGTGCAGAAAAACATAATACAAATCACGAAAATATTAAAAAAAGAATAATGAATGAATACAAATTAAATTACAAAACACATGGAAAGGCTTTTTATCAAAGAAAATATACATTTAAATTAAATAATTTAAAAAAAAGTTATAATAACGGAGGACAGGACATATAGTGTGCATAATAATTGGACAACTGCCCTATCTGCTAAATCAAATTATTTTTTATATTGTATATGCACTGTGTTGTACATGCGTATTTACACCGATAGTGTTCTTGAAAAGTTTTACTGTGCGTACAATCTGTAAATCAGTACAGCCTGATTATGTTGTCTGTCAGCACCACTAAGAACTGATGAGAAAAACACACCTTTGGGATGAGTTGCAGGCAGAATAGTTAAGGAAAAAGTTATTACATTACTTTACTAATCAAGCTCTGTTTGGGATCTTGGAAGCCTCCACACCCATCCTGCCAAGTCAAATCTCCTGTAATTAACAAATGCAGAAAGTTACAAATAACGTCATCATTTAACTAGCACCCATTGTGTGTTTTAGTTTTTATTATATTTGACAGGGGCGTTATTCATTGATTAACACTGAAAAAAATTTAAATGAGCCATAGTTTACCAAAAAGGTGAATTTTTCATCCGTTGACCAACTCTTAAAAAAAGCAGCTTGAAAAAAGAATAAAAGCCAAAGGCCTGCCACGAAGTAATGCAGAGTTAGCAACAATGCTGAATAAATAAGGAATAAGGATTGATTAAGGCAGACCAAACAGACACCAGGAAGACAGAGAGAAGCAGCATGAATTCCGATGTTCCCATTTGATTGTTAACAAGCCACAGCGTCACATGACACAGTGCAGGAATACTAAGTGCTGATTTCTCTGATGTGTAAATTCCAATCTTTCCATGCTCTTACATAAATACTGCATGACTGAAAAGGCTTCTTTCAACAGGCACAGTGCAGTCTCCTCTACCTCCGGTGACCCGGAGTGACTGTTCTCTGCTTCATAAATGTCAGAAGTGGAGGAGTATTATGTAACATTATAAAGACAAGATTAAGATTAACACATTTTAGTTTCTCCAACTCAGAAGTTTATGTTTATGTTGAATTTGAGAGCCGTTAAAGCTGTTGCTCTCTGATCCAGAACGTTAGGAGCATGCTTAAATAAAGTGTAGATTTGTTCCCCTGTACAAACCTCATAAGATAATATGTGCAATATGGGATGGCCAAAGCATTCTTATATATAACTTAAATCTTGAATCATCTGATTCTTTTTGGTATTGACATCTTAAGATACGAATCAATGCCAGATAGGTTAGTCCATCACAACTTGTGGCTTTTTACCTCGTCGATCAATCTAATGATTACAGAAACCTCTGTCTGTTTATGTCTCGGGGAAATCTCAAGAATTGTTGATCTTATCAGCTTCACATCTGGTATGTGTATTGATAAGGGCCCAAGGACGTGCATTGTCAAATTTGGTGTGATTCTGACTCCTATATGTTCATTATTGATAAACAGGCAACCAGCAGTCTCTATAAGTGACATTGCTGATCACGACAACAGCACATTCACGACAATGGCACCATTGCCTGACCCTCCATGTATAAACAGTTGAACAGCTCTCTGTGCAGCGGTAGTGGTGCAGCCTCAGGGTTTTATGGACTGAATCCAGGAGCAGGTCTTTACTCGCCGCGGCTCAATTACTGCGGGTCACTTACAGCTTCAGAAAGAAAGCCGCAGCCAGCGTAACCACGGGCCAAACAAACAGCCCATTCAAATCAGGCATGTTTACATTGGGCACTGCACTAACGATATATAATATGAAGGTATATACTGACAGTCAAGAGATAGCTTTAAGTTAGCTACACTGACCGCTCGCGAGTCCCATACTCTCAATTCAACACAAGAAATCAAATGGACATCAACGCGCCCCCAACAAACAAACTCACCCCAAGTGTTTACGTGATGGAGCGTTGGTGGGTTTAGCTGTAAAGTCCAATCTGACGAGTTGATCTTATTTCAAAACTAGAATGGCACTTAATAAGGTGCACACCTCCAACAGTCATACGGGCCCTGCACTAGTCAATGAAACTGTTAGAAACACCCTATAATCACAATGTTTAAAGAAAGTGACAAAGAAATCCGCCCCCTGATCTGGATCAAGGTTTCCTTTTCTCTATATTTATCTACTTTCCAATTTTTGTCAAGTTGTTCCATTTCAGTGAAATGAACTTGAGCATAAATATTGAGAAAAAGGTGAAGATGACAAATGTAATATAATTAAGCATCGGTATGACCTTCCACAGAGCATATGTCCTGTCTCAGTGATGGTTTCTGATCATCGTCCTCAGGTTTGCAGGAGTAACCTCAGGTCAACTTGTGCTGCAGGCAGTCAGCTAAACAAAAAGAGGCTTATAAGCGATGTAACAATGACCTGCAGCCTGAAGCCAAAGTGAAAGTATGACGGAGGTATAGTGGAGGATAAGCTGCATTGTCCGTCATTTTTCATTCCCAGGACGCCAGACACCAAACTGTGTTCCCAGGCAGCAGCGGAGAGAACTCAGCCGGTACAGAAATGACGGAGAAATCAAACTTGGATAATGTTTGAATTATTTACACAGTTGGTTATTTACTGAATACCATATCGACTCATTTCAAGATGATGTCACTTACATCTGCTGAATGTAAGCACAACATTGTACATGTTGAGAAAATCTTTCTTAGATGTTTTGTTTGCATCAGATATCCATGGGTTATTGGTGGCTGGATATTTGTACTTATTTCCAAAAATATTTGTGAGTAAAATATTCCTGTTCCGTTTTCAGATAATTTTATAATATCTATTAACAATTTAGCTCATTTAAAAATACCCTAATGAATCCCCTTTTAAACACTGTTTTCTTGTTTTTAATGTTGAATATTTGCAGTGTATTTAAAACTTCCTTTATATGTTCTATGTCGTATTCTAAATATGCTCAAAATGATTGAGATGCTCATGTACAAATGTACTAACTACTAACAGCTCGGTCAAACATGCTTCCTTAACTACAATACTCCCACCAGAGCACATGTCTCACCATACAAACACCTCTAAAGCTGCGTTTTAAAAATGCTGGAACTGTAAATATTGGTTTGTAAGTCGGAGTTTCACTTGATTACTTTCAGACTCTCACCTGGATTTGAGAGGAACACGAGAAAACAACAAAAAGATTTGTGAACACGAAAACCAACTCTCCTCTGATTTATTTATTTTACAATACATAAAGTGCATGTAAGTTGACGCTTTCATTCCTGGAGCGAGTGAAGTCAAATGTTCAAAAGGCGGGTGAGTGATCGTACGATTGTGTGTCTGTGGGTGCGTGTGTGTGTGTGTGCGCATATGTCTTAACAAGTGTACATGTGGGTGAACGCTTGACAAACAAAAGGTCCGCCGAGTGTTTGTGCTTTCGCTGAGCATTTGGGCAAACAAATGGGTTTGACACATAAAGCACAGTACTCTCATGCAGAATGCATAAGCCCCGCAGGCAGGCTTAAAACAAACAGTCGACGTGTCCATAGACAGGCCTAATACATCTCCAAACATCTCACACACACACACACACACACTCACACACGCACACACAGGAACACACAGAGAGGCAAAAGTTTGACAGGTTTAATTCATCCCTGTGGACAGTTAAGGCCAAACACTTCCAAACAAACACACACACACACATGCGCACACATGCACACAATATGGCAACACCACTGTAAACACTGCATCCATAAAACAATGTTTCTGCTGACAACACAAAAGCATTCTCCGCCCGCACCTCCCTGTCTTACTTTCCCCTCCCCTTTTATCTCCCCCCCCCCCCCCTCACTCCCTTTATCTCTCTAACTTGGCAAAGAGGGAGCAGCTCATTGCTGTGAAGCAGGTTATGCACGGCTAAATTATGGCACACCAGTCCATTTTTTGAAATGGCAAGCAGCTGCAAGCCTGTGCGTGAGTGTTTAATGCATTTATATATAGGTGCATATGTGTTTTATTGTGTATGTTTGAGTTGTGTGTGTGTGTGGGCGGTCTAGCAGAGGCCGAGCAGTAAGTGATGCTGACAGAAAACATCCCACAAGGGGAGAGGGTCACAGCAGTGGGCCTCGTCGTCTTGCTCTTTTCATCCCCCTCCGTCCCCAACTTCCATCAGTGTAAGTGAGCGGGTAAGAACTCATGGGCAGCGCGTGAGTCCAGATGAAGACAGACAAAATGATTTAGATACAGATAGACGTGTAAAGTGAAGACAGATAGAAATCCACATCTCTCGTGCCCACTCCATCCATCTCTGTCTGAACCTCTCCCCGTCTCCGAGGTCTCTCATCTCTTCCCTTCGCATCTCGCTCTTTTCATGTGCTGTCGCTCTGCTTTAACGCGACGGGGTCGGTGACAAAATCTATCTCACGCCTTTTGAGAAGCAAATGTACGTTTTCGCATTAATTTCAGTGCACAAAGCACGCCGTGTCTTGCAGAGTTAGTGATGGTGCAATCTGAAGGAGACGCCTCAGGAAATCTAGCCTGCAGCCTCTGCCTTGTGGGGCCAGACAGCAATTTACCAGGTGAGGGCAGGAGTGCAAGTTGCCTCCACTGGTAGATGTTTGAAGACAATAAAATGTTAGGGATTCATTTTTTCTGTTGCCAGGCCATTTTGTACACATAACCCTGCTGTTAGGAAGAACCCTTGTTATGACGCATTCTTCGTTTAGACAAATCCAACATGTTGCCGCTCTAATGTGTGATATTCGATTGCATGCCAACGAGGTGTGATGTGTCATCGTTCTACAGAGACGTGGATGTGGCAATTCTGCTGGCCAAGGTGGGAAGAACAACGTCATTCTATGTTCGCACCATATGCTGTATATAACGATTGATGACACGACAGCTTCCCCATACTGAAGCCAAAGCCCACCCTGTGCATGGCTGCAGCAGAGATCATACATTGCTTCCTCCTCTGTAGTGGATGGAGCATGGGTCAAACTAAAAAGTCAAAATACACGTCAAATATGTTTTTCTAAAAGATGGTTTCTGTCATTTTAGGTGTGTACATGTTTCCGAGAAGTTTGGTTTTAATTAGTTATTTGATTCATTTGGTCGAGTGCATGTATCAGCAGGACCTTGATAACGTGGCTTCATCCCGATCTGGCTTCAAATTACATCATCGGTGCAAGATGGCAGCATTTGTATCTATATTATCATTTCTGTAAAGTGGGAGGAAGTGGAGAGGTCCTATGATTCCTACTTGAACCGTCCATAACGGTGAAACTTTCTAACTATGAACAGGTTGTATAAAAGGAGGTTATAGCACTCAGCCCTAAGTTCAATTGTTCCAATCAAAGAGATGAAATCACAGAAATGCGTGGTATACATTTTTTGATAGACACTGTAGTTTGTAGCAAATGTTACTCACACAGCAAGTAGGGGTTTTGTGGAGGACTATTTTCAGTGGTGGAATAACACATCTACTCAGCAGGTGAGTTTTTACACCACCTATAAATACTTCAGTGCCTATGCTCATTGTAATGTTGAAACATGTGACCCAGTGGAAATCTATGGCAAATTTTTTTGTGCGGATTAAACAAACAAGATATTATGTATTAATCTTTAAAGCTTAAGAGATTTGTTTCTCCTCTGGCACAGCCAGACAAGCTATTTATACCCTTTTCACCGCTGGCAGCTATATGTTGAATGAACACATATGAGAGCTGTATTGAGCTTCTTATTTAACTCTAATAAAGAAAGCAAATATCACCGGAGGTCAGAGGAACAGAGGGATGAACTAAACCAGGCTACACAGGTAGTATTTGACATTTAAACCAGCTCCATCCTTAAAGTGGCAGATGATAGAGAAACACATGAGATCTCCAGTTCGATCTGTCTTGAGGGAAATGTTTCATATAATAATAATAATAATAATAATAATAATAATAACTTGAATTTTTTATAGCGCCTTTCAAGGGACCCAAGGACGCTTTACATATATGAGATGCCTGAGCTATAAGAGCGCTCCAGATATGTTCCAGATATGGACCTCAGTATAGCTTTGGTTGGACATTGCCTGGAGATGTCTTGGCTCAAGATTACAAAATAACTTGGCTCTTGCTTTTGGTGGCTGGAAAAGATTTCACCCGGCGCCAAGTTTGTGCTCAGCATCTTCAGATCCCAAGGCAACATATTACGCCTTGCATCCAACCCCAGCTGACCTCCCACTGAGTACTTTGCACTTTCCTACTCTAACTTTGCACTGCTGGACTGTTAGGAGATTGTTTTTGGTCGAAAAACAAAGAGAAACATGGCATCATTACACTGTATTTCACTCCAACTTGGGTATGCATGCTCCGTCGCTCTAAATCTGCACCGTTCACATGTTCAGTGCACACCGATTGGAGCTAATTGTGCTCAAATCCTCCTCCAGTCGCTGCCATCTGCGTCTGTTGAAGTGTGCAGAGACAGAAACGAAATCAGAGAGCGAGAAAAATGGAGCAGTAGGGGACAGGGATGGGAAAAAGAGAGAACAGCATGAAAAGGTGGTAAACAATTTCATGCAAATAAAGGGTGAACAATAGGTGAGCTTTCAGTCTCTCCCCCTCCCTCTGCCGCTCTGCCGCTCTGCCGCTCTCTCCCTCGCAGAGCCAGGGCAGAGCTTTTCGACAGGGATAAAGCAGGGAAAGGGCTGGAGTTTTTTTTTTTTGCAGACTATTGAATGCTCTTTGAAGCATTCCCAAAAGGTTGATCCTATTCAGAGAAAGGTTTCCTATTTCTCTGATGCTCTTCAATAATTCATCGTCCTTTTTATGGTTTGGTCTCAGCGCTGGAAGGATTACCTAAACCTGGCTGCATATGAATAATATCATTGTGATATTCTCCATCCAGAGCACTGCATCCACACTGCAGTGGGTATTGGAGATGGATTAAAAAAACTGTGTTTAGGCATCAAGCCTACAACAGAAAGAGTTTGTGCATCCTCCCGGATGGACCGCAGGCAGAGAGAGATGGAAATGTTAGGCATCAAATGCATAACAAACGGAGTTCTGAGGTTTTCAAGCTCCAAGTGCGATTGGACTTGATCTCGTAGGTCAAAAGGCATTTGTTTTAGTACGTACACATGGGAACAGAAATGTGAGAGCGCATTTGCATGCAAGGCTTGAGCACATTTTTATACACCTGTTTTATGCACAAGCATTGCATCCATGAAACAAATTGAACCTTCAGTCAGTAAATATAAGAAGACTATGAGATAATAATAATAATAACTTTTCTAAACAAGCTTAAAAAGGGATTCACACAAATCCATGGCCAAAAATGAATGAACTAAATTAAGCACTGAAACTTACTTTTTAATTATTGTAGATGGGTTAGATTTGAAATATTATATGAGTTTATGTAAATTTGTGAAGAAATTTGCACTCATTTATATATATTGTATATTTAAGTTAGGTAAACTTTGAACAGGTTATTTGTTAAATTTCAACGCCCAGTTTGCCCTAGCGGTAAAAGTAGCTGTTCTTATCATTATCTGTTGCTTGTGTGCTTGTTTGCTTTGTGTTTTTTTTTATGTAACAATTCTGGCACTGAGTAACTGTTTTAAAAGTATTGATTAAGTACTGGTATCCACATGATAACCCAACCCTGGTCGTACACTCCTGAGAATTACAAGATGTTTAAATGTGATTTGATCGGTTCCTGGTTGATTTAATTAACTATTGTTTAAAGTTCAGCAATATAACAATATTTCTGATGATATTATTATCAGTGATCTCAAAATTTGTCTTTATCTGCTAACCTGGTTCCATAGATGGAATGTCTCCACCTCCATTCCCAGGGTAAACCGTGGTATTTTCCTCCACTGAGGAAGTATCACCCCGTTGCTCTTGTGATTACTTCCCCACATTTTGTTCAGGGGCATAAAGCACTCAACCACAGTGCTGAGTATACATCCAGCCCCCGTCTTCTATTTCACTTTATGACGTGAACAAAAAATGTATGAGACTGAAAATACACGTCCACATCTTTCAAGTGTTAGTGAAGGAAACAAAACGTGGCAAGTTGTCCAGAAAGTCTCATTATAAACAAGATAACCTTCGGGGATTCTGGATTAAACCATTAGCGAGAGGAGAGACAAAGAGCAAGAAGGAAGAAATTGAAGGTTATTCCCTCTGATCGAGATGAGAATATGACCACCGCCCACACGCACACACACAAACTCCTCGCCTACGCTAATAAATAAGCTCAAGGGGCGGTAGATGGTGTCCTTCTAAACATGAGCAAACACAGTTCATCCAAACACATGTTGGCAAATATGAAAGCGCACACACACAAACATAAAGATGCATATGTTTAAGGATTAGTCTTGTGTGCATTTGTTTTTATTGGAGATTCATAACCAGTTTTGCGGAACATTAGCATTCTCATCAACATTCACTTTCATTGCTATTTCAGAATGTCCATATTTGCTTCTCTGGCTGAGCACTCAACTCTGAACTCACATTTCAAAAGATCTTCTCTCGGTTTCCGTGCTGTGATGATTGTGGTGGAGAGGGCTATCTAACACATCCCTCCAAAATCTCCCACATGAGTTCAATTGGGTTGGGATCTTGTTAATGTGAAGGCCAGAGTGTATAATTTATACCATGAAGCCCTTCAGTCAGCCCTCGTGCCCTCCATGGGAGCATCTGCATGTGTTCCATCTCTCCACTTGTGTATTCCAGCTCTCTTCTCTTTGTCTTCCGTCTGCTTGTATTAGACCTCCACCAGCCTCTCATTAATAGGATTTCTGAGCCTCTTACCTACACATGAATGCACCACAAATTAATTATTCAACCAAGTACCATCCAGGGGTGAGTTGGGCACAAAATAAAAGCGACCGTCTTTCTTCAAATCCCCACAATCAAGACCACACAGGACACAGGATGTGATTTGTTGGTTTATTAACAGTGTAATTATGCTTCGGCGTGGACAAGGCCAACACAACAAACAAAGGGGAGTCTGAATAATGCAGTGAAGTAATTAAAACCAGACTCTTTAAAACAAGAGATGTATAACATACACATGAAGCAGCCCACCTCCAGGAGAGTCAAACAAACACTTAGCATCAGCTTCAGCGTTTTTTAATTATAGCGGAGGATGATCTGAGGCCGGAGCGGCTGGAAGATGAAAAGCCGGGTTGTGTGTAAAGTCAATCTATATTTATTTGCTCTGCGCGGACCCTCCACCATTTCATTTCATGTAAGTGTCCACATTTTGTGTGAGATATTCACGCACAACCTCACTAGCCCTCACTAGCCCTCACTAGCTCCCACAATGGAGCAAATCAAGTAGCATTCTCTTCATTTACAGTCATTTCTGCTAACAACCCCACAATGTTGTGTTTCGCATCTTATAGCATTTACATCTACAGCTGTCACACACTACCTTTTGATATGCACTTGTGCTGAAAAACATTAAGGGCACGGTCACACATATGTGAGTCTTGGCGAGTCAACGTTCACTAAAGTTGAACTCCATACGAGGCCACGCTGCGGATTTGTCTCGCCACAGGAAGTGAATGTTTTATTCATCGCCTATCAAACAAAAACATGATATCCATCATTTTTCATTTGCACATGTACACGGAAGAAAAGGAAGCTAGGAGATAACCCCCTGAAGTGACATTTTTCAATTTACAGTGTAAACAAATGAAGATGAATTTAACTTAATGCACAAACCACTATGCTGGTCAGGGTTGACCTGACTTCCGTGTATGTTGCTGATTTGTAAATGCCACCCAGTTACACTTTGTTTAGTTCTGTCCTTATGCAGAATTGTATGGAAAGATAATCCACTGATATCATATTCTCAAACAGAAAATTTCAGTACAATGCCGAAGTTAAATGATTTAAATTGTACTAATTGAATTGAAAAGACCCTAAAAAATTGTTTTCAATTGTATGCACAGCCACTTTATAATAGCTTTTATTGATTTGTGTCAAATTGAATAGTGTTTATTGAAACACATGCGATCTTCCTTTTCCAACACACAGTAGTCATGCAGAGAGGGACTGGGCCATATCACACCATGTTAAAGAAAGTGAAGATGGACCTGTCTGTTTATCCGGATCAGCTCCAAAATGTAATGGATTCTTCCTCAGGCCCCACGCCAACACAAAATGTCATGGAAATAGGTTCAGTGGTTCTCGAGTAATTCTGCTGAGAGTGTCAGACGGACAGATGGACAGTGGAAACATAACCTCTTTGGTGGAAGTAAGAATCAGTTGTGTGGTCTTTTGTGAGTATGGATGACACATTGTGACAATGAAAGTGAAAGTAGTAGGAGCAGAAAACTTGTGAGTAAACTTCAAAGTGATTAGTTTTACAGAATTGATCAGTTTTATATTGCTTGCGTGTTGACAGTGCCAGGAGCTTATAGAACTTTTGCCCCAAATGTCCTCAGCTGAACCCTGGATGATAAATGTTCTGTAATCATCATAATGTAATCATGAGGGGCATTTTGTGTATTAATCACAGATCATAGCTGCAGGGAGCTAAAGGGTTTAAACGGATTGGTCCGAGTTACAATCAGACCACAGCACATGAAGCAAATCAAGGTCACGCAACGGCAGACGGATATGTACTCAGAACTAACTTATAAAAGATTTGAACAATTTTTCACTCAATTTGCCAGCTTTACGGCTGCAGTGCGTCTCATGTGCGATGTTTGCACATTTAAATTAATCATCGGTTTAATGCCTCTAACCCCTTTTCATCCCTGGATATGTTGAAATCGATGCGTTGAAGTTGTCTTTAGCGACAGTTCTCCAGCCCAGTCTTAGTCCTACTCTGCTGTCCCACACACATCCTACCCCCCTCACCCAAAACAACAGCTTGTGCCACCGCGTGACAAAGCCCCGCAGCTGGGTCTTAATAATATATAACATTATCTAATTTGTTCATACTGTGACAGATGCTCATTTGTCAGCTATTGTCTTGTCTTGGTAGTTTTTTTTTTATTACGCTGATTTTTTTAAATGCCCTGTTTCTTTATTGCTGTGGAAGGAATGCCATTGAATTCAATTCAATTTTATTTGTATAGCGCCAAATCATTTTATACATTATCTCAAGGTACTTTACATAGAAGGTCAAGACCCTCAATTTGTTTTGATTTTTTTATAGAGAAACCCATCAGTTCCCACAATGAGCAGCACTTTGGCGACTGTTGAGAGGAACAACTCCCTCATTAACTGGGAGAAACCTCTAGCAGAACCAGACTCAATGTGGGCGGCCATCTGTGTCGACCGGTTGGGGTGAGAAATGGGGGGAAAAATGGGGAGGAGAGGAGAGACTGGCGGAAAGGAGGGGAGAGAGGAGAGAGAGATAGATGGGGGGAAGGGGAGGAGAGGGTGAGAGAGAGGAGAGAAAGAAAGAACACTTGTGCAACATCAGGTATCAGCTCTGACTAGTTATATTTAAAACAATAACAGTGTACAGTAATTAATAATAAGTAGTATTGCTTATAAGAAGAAGAAGAAGAATAGGAATAATAAGAATAGTTGTTATCCTGCAGAAATACCTACAAAGAGAGAGAGAGAGAGAGAGGCGTTGGGAGGAAAAAGACACACAGTTAGTGACATGTATTAAAATAAATAAATGAATGTGGGGGCAGACAGACAGAGAGAAGGGGAGAAGTGCTCAGTGCATGATGGGAGTTCCCCCAGCTGTCTAGACCTAAAGGAACATAACAAAGGGCTGGTTCAGCACTCATCTGATCCAGAACTAACTCTAGGCTTTATCAAAAAGGAACGTTTTAAGTTTAACCTTAAATGTAGAGATGGTGTCTGACTCCCGAACCCAGAGTGGGAGCTGGTTCCACAGGAGAGGAGCCCGGTAGCTGAAGGCTCTACCTCCTGTTCCACTCTTACAGATTCTTGGAACCACAATAGAGCCTGTGTTTTGGGAGCGGAGTGATCTATTTGGATAATATGGGGTTATGAGCTCTTTGATATATGAAGGGGCTTGATTATTAAAGGCTTTGCATGTGAGAAGCAGGATCTTGAATTCTATTTAGAATTTTACAGGGAGCCATTGCAGAGTAGCTAAGCCAGGAGTAATATGATCTCTTCTTCTACTTCCTGTCAGCACTCGTGCTGCAGCATTTTGGACCAACTGGAGGCTTTTCACAGACTTAATGGGACATCCTGATGATAAGAAGTTACAGTAATCCAATCTGGAAGTAACAAATTAGTTTCTCAGCATCCTTCTGAGACAGGATGTTTCTAATTTTCGCAATATTGCGCTGATGGAAGAAAGAAGAACCAAATAAGAACAACCCCAGGTTCCTCTTCAGCAATGTAGCCAGGCTGACAGAGAGTCACAGCTCTACTGATCCATCTACTCATCTAACCCTGAGAAGCAATGCTTTCATGAACTTCTTCACAAATAATATATAACCATCAGGGGAAAAATCCACCACTTCCTCCCCATGAAAAGCACAGATACATTGTCTAGTCCAGAAACCATAGAACCACCTGTAGCACCAGATTTATATTTGTACCACTTTTTATTCAATTGATCTTCCTGAACTGACGTCACGAGTTTCATCCTCTAAACCAACAACTTAGACTCTGTCTTAACTAGACTTTTTAAGGAAGTTTTCCCCCATATTAAATCAGATTGCTATATCTTTGTTAATCGGGCTACATACCACAAGCTTTTAAGGTAGCTGTAATTAAACCTCTGCTTAAAAAGCCACTCTTGATCCAGAGGTTTTAGCTTATTATAGACCCATACCTGCCCTTCATTTCCAAAATCCTGGAAAAAGCCTTTGCTAACCAGAAACAGCACTATTAAAAGTTACTAATGACCTTTTCATGGTATCAGACAATGGACTTGTCTCTATACTCGTCCTGTTGGATCTTAGTGCAGCATTTTACACCATAGATCATAAGATTATGTTACATAGACTGGAACAACATGTAGGAATTAAAGAAATGGCACTAGACTGGTTTAATCGTATATATCAGATAGATTTCCATTTGTTAATGTTAACAATGACTCCTCCATGCACACACAAGTTAGTCATGGAGTTCCACAAGGTTCTGTCCTTGGACCGATACTCTTCACCCTGTATATTGTGGCGGTAGCTTGGAGAGCACCTTCACCTACACCGGAGGATCAATCAGCGCAGGTGAGAGCTGTTAGCTGATTGACCCTCAGGTTTAAAAGGCAGCAGCAGAGCTGCCTCAGGAGACACACTCTCAGGACACTCATGACTGACAACACAGGAGAAATGCTAGTGCTGAGCTAGTCCCTTTAGGTTGAAGTTTATTTATGTTTGTTCGTGTGTGTGGTCTTAAATAAAGATGTTAAAACCTGAATGGTTCGTCTCTGGCTGCTTTGGTGAGAGCCCCGTGGCATGGTCTACTGCCACAGCTCCCTATTGCCAACATCATCAGAAAGCACTACATACACTTCCATTGTTACGCAGACGACACCCAGCTGTATATCTATGAAGCCTGATGAATCGAATCACTTAGTTCAACTTCAGGAATGTCCCAAGAACTTCAAGGCCAAATGGAGGCTAATTGATACTTACAGGCTAGCTGAGATCTAAATGATTTAAATTCTGTTTAATTGTTTAATTTGTTTCTTGTACACTTAGTGGCTATTTTATTTAGGTACACATGTAAAACACAATGAAACAGAAAGGCTCATGAGCTCAGCTATATACTTTTACAGTGTGTTTATTTCTAACCCTACCAGTGAGTTATTGATACAACTATACATTTATTATTGAGCTTGTATTTTTGCTGAGGTGTTGAACTGGACTGCATTACAAACCCCATTTACAAATACAGGGGGAAACCTATTTAATACACGTCTCTCTCTGCAGTGGAAAGGGGCGAGCGACTAATGGAGCTCAACAGTGCGGTTCTGGAAATAAAAAACAACAGAGATTTTGATGATCAGATATCATACATCATAATATTTTAACCATCCAAGGGAGACTTAGCACAAGCTACCAGATTGTGTTATAATCTCCTGTAGAAGCCACAAGTCTGTATGATACCAACTGAATTTGATATTAACACATTTTAGTCACAATGTCAAGTAAAAGTACTACAGTACCTACAATAATCAGGTGTAAAAATGTTTGTGACGTCACTGTTACCATAGAAATGTTTACCACAACCACGAGAATTTGTTGGATGTGTTGTACATTTGCCTTTTTTTCAATTTTTTTGTATTTTATTTTGCTCCGAATCAAATATTTAATGGTCACGATTCATGTCGTAGCTGGATTTTCTGAAACATCAATGGAGAAAATTAATGGGAAATTTACTCCTGGAAGCATAGCTGTTACAAAAGTGGCGGTCGCTGTATTCCAGCTGCAGCCTGGGACGCCTGCCTCAGTATCAAGTAACTGGCCCGGCTGCTTGGAGAGCTGGATGCCATCCTGCCAGCCAATCAACTGTAGAACCTCTTAGCCAATGGACCAATCCCATGCCAGATTAATCATACAATGTCTACACACCTGACACACATGACATACACAGTCATACTCAGCGAATCCCAAACACAAGAACCCCAACGAGTTCACACTTCAACTGCATTACAGCCCAACTACACAGTCAAGTGAATCTGACATAGATTAAATGATGTCGATTGAACTACAACCTGAATTTCACACACTCAAATTAAATGCAAAGCGTGTAGCTCAACCTTTTATCTCATGCTCCTCACTTCCGTGAATCTGCATCCACACTACATTACAGCCTCATTTGCATAAGGAATACGACTACATTTCTCACAATGTCCTCTCTGTATGCCACCAGTGTGCCTGTACAAGCCCCAGAGGTGTGTGTGTGTGTGTGTGTGTGTGTGTGTGTGTGTGTGTGTGTGTGTGTGTGTGTGTGTGTGTGTGTGTGTGTTTTGTCTGCCTGCGTGATAGCTCGTACAATCCTACTCCAGTGTCAACTTTAGTGACTGTGATAAAGTGCACGGCACCGAGACCTGTCATCCCATCCTGACAAAGCGTGACCGGCCGGCATGCCATCAGGAGGAGCCACACAGTGTTTGTGTGTGTGTGTGTGTGTTTGAAGTGCAGTCTGTGTCTGTGTGTTTTTTCTGTGATTCAATCCTTGTGAGAAAGATTAAGGCTTTTGAAGTTAGCGTTGCAAAGCCAGATCACTCGCCACTGCTTTGGATTATGATTTCAGGCTTAAAGGACTATTGCAACATTATTTATGATTATTTATGTTGTAGCTTCAGGCTAGATTTCTTGTTTTGTTTTTCATCTCAAACACTCTTATTGCATAAAACTTCACTGAATGTGCATGGTATAAATATATACATGGGTGAAGTGGGTGAAATCCATTTCCGGTCCACAAAGGAATTACAAAACATCAAGGACAATTCCAGTAGTTTGAAGTAATACTGTCAAAAACAGCTCTAGCTCACAGTTGTGTGTGGGACTATGTACTTTACTTTTATTTGTTATGATCTACTTTATTGTTTCTAATCATTGGCTTGTTTCATTGACTTGTTAAAGCAACACTGGGTAGTTTAACCTTTGTTACTCCTACAAATAACGGCTTCAATATATTTTTGATGGTAAACAAACTTATAATAGTCATTGCCACAGCGCCCCCTGGAAGTCTGGATCTACACTGCACATGTAACTGTGTTGTACCGTGCTGGAAAATGATGACCTGCTTTACGACATTCTTCACACACCAACAACCAGAGCTGGAGCTCGCAGATAGCTGTAAGAGACAACTAGCTCGCCATCATGGCAGAGCTAGAAAAAGGCGAAAAGGACGTTGTTGGAGGAAACGAAAAAGAGGTACAGAGAAAGTGACAGAGTAATAAACCCAACAAGAGTGAATATCTTTATATTGAATCAGGACAGATGTCGACCTGGCATTGTTGTTATTAGACAGATCATGAATTGTGCACTTTTGCTTTGTCTCTTTTTCCGCTTGCTTCACTTTGCGCTGTGTAGGTAAAGCTGTCAACTCGTTAGTTTATCATCAGACACCAGGTCAACCCATTTCAATAGAGGGTTAGCAGTTAGTCAAACCCTTCGATGTGATTTGATACACATCCTGCTTGAACAATGATAACGGGGGTGGCTACTTGTTCTACTCAGAGTTGAGTGCAGTAAATGTGCAAACGTTTACAGATAGACCCCGAACACCATGAGGTTGAAGGTCGCTTCCCCGTCCGCTTGTCAACAAATGCACGTGTACAGCTGTGTGCATGAGGAGGCTCAAAGCGCAACTCATATTTAGTGAATTACCAATCCAACCTGTAGGGGGATGGAGCCGAGAGCGAATCTTGCATTCGGTCAATTTAACCTGTAATTACAACCACAGCTTTGACTTTAGACTGTTGGCTGGCCAATAGTTTTCTGTGTTTAAGCAGAACTGAGGAAATATCAGCTGTAATTGAGATGAACAGATCAGAATAGCTGTCATGTAGCAGACATAGCATAAATCATTTTTAATCATCTGTGGTTTGTGCAACACCATCCGATTGTCTCATCACTGGAGAGGTAAGCCAACCAAAAGGTTGTCCTGCCAGAAATGTTGTTCCGAATGAGGATAAGGTAAAACGTGTGTGTGTGTGTGTGTGTGTGTGTGTGTGTGTGTGTGTGTGTGTGTGTGTGTGTGTGTGTGTGTGTGTGTGTGTGTGTGTGTGTGTGTGTGTGTGTGTGTGTGTGTGTGTGTGTGTGTGTGTGTCGGCCTGTCAGTCATTCTGCCACAGGGATACGGAGCTGATGAGCCCAGCTGCCAGAGCACTCACTGTCACTGTGCCCATGTTGGCAGGGGGCGAAGCTATGGATGCACAGGGTCACATTAGAGTCAGAGTCAGACTCCCTTTAATTGCCCTGTGCAGCAAGCGGCGTGGGTAGTGCGGAGAAATAATAATTACAGCTCGCAAAGTCGGCGTCAACAGACGCTTCACGAGAACAACGGCACCTCAAATGAACACTTTGAAACAATCAGGCATTTTCATCACACTCTATGTGGTATCACACATTTGGACGACTTTGACGCTATACGCAAAAAGAGCAACAAAGAGTAACTGTGATATTGATATATGTTATTGTGGGTTGTGCAAGCTGGATATTCAGCTATGATGGGGATGACACAATTGTTTTAACAAAGTGTAAGTGCCTACAGCCATGCTCGCAGCTCCGTGAGGTCGCACTCTGGCACAGCCGTGCTCTCAGTTAAATGCTAATGTCTGCGTGCTGCTAACACTGACAGAGCTTAGCAGGTTATAATGTCTGCTATGTTCATCGCCTTAGTTTGGCCTCTTTACTTTGTACCATTTGATCACCAAACACAAAGTAGGCTACAGTGGAGGTTTAGGGGAATCTCCTTCTTTTTGGAGTTATAAACCAAAATGTTTCCACAAATACAAATAATGACCTGAAGAATAACATTGTCATCAATGGAATCTTGCTCCCAACAGGCTTAAGTAAAAATCATATTTCTTTCTTCAAGCTGAATATACAGCTATGACAAAACAATGTTAAAAAAATTTTAAAAAAACAATTTGGCGAATGTATATTTGCTAACTTTTTTTAAATGAAGTGCATTAAAAAAGTTGCCTTTTTGATTCACTGGAGAAAATCGAATGAACAGGTTCTATTTAATTGTTGCCACTGTAATCTCATGACGGTATTTCTACCAGCATCACCAGCTTCAGGTGCAGTACTCCACAATAGTTTAAATGTTAAAAGTGAAACGTCCTCATTGGTCACAGAGGTGAAGACTGCAAACAACCCTGTGAGCTGCTTACACTCCCTTTTCTTCTTCTGTTGTTTAATGTTGTCATAACTGTGTCATAAGTGTTTTCTCACTACAGGTGATCTGCACTATGATTCAGTTTGACCCAGACCCAGACCACCTCTTTTGGTCGGACACAAATTTCATTTTGAAAACTGAAAAGTCAGAGCGTCCAGACCTCACAGGGTAGACGTGAAAGACTTCTCAGTGTTTGTTTTTACATAAACAATGATCCGATCTTGATGGTGGATACTGATCGTGGTGGCTGCTGACCGTGAACTATGATTACAACAAGACTGCTTGATATACAACATGTCTACTCAGATACTCGACCATTACTGACAATAATCCATAAATTCATTGACCTTCCATTCTGTTACAAACTGTTTATTCTAATCAATGCTGCAAATACTCTTATCTTTCTCATGTTCTCCTTTACACGTGGCATCTATTGCACTTCTGTCCGTCCTGGGAGAGGGATCCCTCACATGTGGCTCTCTCTGAGGTTTCTACCTTCTTTTCCCCTGTTAAAAGGTTTATTTTGTAGTTTTTCCTTCCTCTTGTTGAGGGTTAAGGGCAGAGGATGTCACACCTTGTTAAAGCCCTGTGAGATAAATTGTGATTTGTGAATATGGGCTATACAAATAAAATTTGATTGATTGACTGATATATATAAAGAGGTGTAATGGAATATGTAACACTGCATTATATTAATATTGAAAACAAGAGTAAAAGCTAGTCCTTAAACACTGGGCACAACAGTTTGTCTCCGTGCATTTTATTGTTGCTTTAGAGATAAGTATAGTTCCTCTGCTGTCCTGAGTCCACCACTCTCCTTCAATGTGGGACATGGAACATAGAAGACCTTTAGGACTAGTGACTGACAGAGGGACAGGGCAGACAGTTGACCAGGCACAGAGGAGTACAATGGTGTTTGCCGGATTGAAGTGTTGCCGTCTTAAGTCCAATATTGCTAACTATCCAACTATCTGCCTGAGTGAAAAAACAACCCCAGAGCCATACTCCCTAACAAGAACAAATGAGAGAGATTACATTAACTGCCATTTAGCCACTTTACATTGGCTTCCAGCTTATTTTAGAATTGATTTTGAGGAGTTAGTCATTACTTTTAAGGCACTCCATGGTCCGTCTGCAGCATCGCTGTTGTTTTGTGCCTCTGTGCCTGTTGTACCTGCACTTTTCAAGATGCAGCATCAATACATTTTGCTGGCAATCCACTGATCTAGTCACTTAGGGGACATCCATCAATGTTATACAGGAAACTTTGGTTACAGGTCTTGACGAGTAAAATGTACTATCCATTTACTTTAGCATTTTGAGCCTTGTGTGCCTTTGATTGGGAGCAGAATGTAATCTGAAATGAATATACTGTATATGACATCTTTTAAAAATGTCACTTGAGTCAGTGTTGTATAGCAGAGCATTAGGGCAACTTAAAGACATTTGGAGATTAAGAGAATCAAGTCATAATTAGTGGCTCTGTATCATTGTACAGGGGAGCAGACTCTTTCCTGTGATACAATGATGAATATGGAGTATGTGTAATACTTTAGTATAAGTTTCACCAATAACAGAATATTTCATCTTTTGGCTCATCAGTACCACATTATCATAAGTTTTAGGACTTTAGAAACTGCCTATTCTGAAGAAAGAAACACACAGACTTAGAGGAAATCGCCTCTTGTGGATTAGGAAATGTTTGGTAGTGGTCCACTGTAAGGTTATTGTTGCTTACATCTGCATGTTATTCAAATGAGTTTTCCTAGTTTGTCAAGACGCAGTTAGATTAGTTCGAGATTTTGGATCCAGAAAGAGTAAAACTGTGGAGAGCAAAGGTTCAACTTGCTATTTCATTCCTCCAAGGAGGTCATGTTTTTATTCTAAAAGGCTCGAGCATAAACCACTGGACCGATACCAAATAGATGGAAGGATGCAGTATGGGTCATAGAAGAACCCATTAAATTTTGGTGCAGATTCAGATCAGGGGTGGGGTGGGGGGGATCCAAGATTTCTTCCCCTTTCTTTAACATTGTAAGACATGTTGTTTTCATTATGTCTATTGATTTCTCAGAGAATAGCTCATTGATCTTAATGAAGAAAATCACACATGTTTAGGCGTCTGATATTTATGTGTGTGTAAAACTTTGGTTCAGATCAAAATTAAATCGGGATCTACTGAATTAAATGTGGTTTCATAAGGGGTTTGTGGGGCCTTAGCAGAAGAATGTGCTCTCCTGGGTGCTATTCTAGTTACCTCAAGAGTTTTATTCGTGTAATATTTGGACCTTTTGTCACAATATTACGTTATTTTCAAAGTCTCACAATTTCTTCAATATGGCACTAACTCTCTGTGGTAGCATTGTATGGGACAAAGATAGAAAATGAAATAAACATTTCTGGAAGACAGGAGTGAGACCTCTTCATTCCTCAGCCCCATTAAGTCCTCTGAACCAACCAGTCTGATTGCATTGTGGTTAACGTAGGCACCAAAATAAAGGAAGAACAGCTCTACAACATGAATTTTGATTCTTTTTTTTCATACTGTCCGTCATGAGTTCAACAATTTGCTCCCACCCTTTGGCAAAGTACACAGCAAAATCAGCAGAGTGCCCTTTCAAATTTAATTAAGATAGCATCCTTCCCTCTGAAGGAACACAAGCGCAGTCTTTTCCATAATCATATTTAGTAATACGAGTCTTATGAGTGTATTAAACAGTGAAATAAGCACTAATCTGCAGTCTCAGCCCTGATATTAAGCGCGCTTTGAATGCTTTGGGCTGGAATGCATTCATTAGAGCTGCATGAAACTTTAATAACTATACAACCACCGCCCCGACCAGAGGAGCGTCTGTTCCTGCGGATGTGAGTGTGTTTGTGTTACCTGTCCGTGTAAAATATTGTGTGAATGCGGATCAGGACAGCAAGTGTGATACAAAAACATTAAAAAAATACCAGACATCCATCCTTGAATATATTCTGAACCCAGCCCATGTCAGCACCTCAAAAGCACCTGTTCCCACCTTTTACACACCGAGGACGAGAGCGCTCCTGTCAGCTGTCAGACGGCGCCGTGTATTCTCCTCGCAGCAGAAGCACGTGAGCCTCAGAAACAACAGCAGTCAGCCTCAAACACACTTTTAATGTGTCAACAAATATTAACGCTGTGTATTTTCCCACTCTTATCCCGGCTGCCAAGGTGAATGACGTTCTTACAAGCTTGGCAGAACATGGATGCAAGGTGTCGTTCTTGATCATGCGGAACGTGTGGGATTCTTGATCTTACTTTACACAAGATATAACGTTTATCCGCATGCAACCTGAAGTGAACTCATAGATAGAAAGATAGATATATAGATAGATAGAAGGATAGATAAATGATTACCTTTATTTGAAACATGGGACAATAAATAAAGAGCAAAAATGTATATAAAGGCCTTTAAAGAAATGTCAATAATAATAATGACAAAAATAAGAGACAGCTTGACAGAAAAACAAAGGTGTGTGTGTGTGTGTGTGTGTGTGTGTGTGTGTGTGTGTGTGTGTGTGTGTGTTTAATCCTGCAGCAGTTTTGCCCCAAAACACTGGCTCAGAAGTATTTGGTTCAGGAGAAGAATGCTTATAATTAGTCTGTCCATACATATACACGCACCCACACCTTCAGCACAAAGACAATAAAAATGCCTTTAAATGTTAATACAGTGGCGATGGGGCTTTTTTTATTTTATGAATTTAAAGAGTAACTGGTGCATGTGCAAAACCCTCTGCTTGTAAAACACTGTGAACTTTATTAACTCGTCAGGCCTTAATTGACTTATTGACTCCCATTTGTACAGCAGGTACAGAGTGGTCGCTGGGGATCGTGAGCAGATGACATTTCCATAGCCGGCAAATTCTCTGGCTCTTTGTATCAAAATTGATGCTGAAAAATGTTCAGACAACACTAAACCTCTGCTGGACAAGAAAGACAAAGCAAACTGAGGAGCTGTTTGAAGGATAATCTGACTCAGTGGGTTGTGGTTCCTTGCAACCTCATTACGTTTGAAGTCATCAAAGTAGCAGCTGGTCGAGCCAGAAAGTTCTCTGGACAGATGAAGTTAAATTAAGCCAGAATCACAAACGGTGTGTGTGTGTGTGTGTGTGTGTGTGTGTGTATTTGCCAAAGAAGTTGCCCCTTTTTTGCATACAAGCCTGTCTTGTCTTGGCCAGCTGGTATTTCCATGTTGTGAGTCACATTCACGTTTCTCCATGTTCGTTTGTGTTGCCTCCATGTTATTTTCCTGCTTGTATCCATGTTGTGTATAATAAATTCAAGTGGCCTTTAAATTAATAAAACTATTACTGTAAATAATGATTTGCAGCATAAAGAAATCAACCATAGGCCTGTATGATAAACAGTATGTACGATTTATGTTGTGCAATGATTACATCGATAATTTCATATTATGCTGCAAGTTGCTGCCATTTTCAGATCAGAATTTCTGCACAATTGTACAAATCTCCAGAGCGTTCAGGTGAGGGCGGGTGCAGCAGGCACAGGCACGACTGATTCCACTGCTGCAGAGATCATGTGTTTTTGTTTCCAGCACATCACGTCGGTCCGTAGCACGAAAACATCTCGTATCTCGTATTTTCAAATTGACATCTTTGTGTACGGCACCACTTTTTCACACATTTGTATTCTTTATGTTCTTTGATTTGATTTTTGTGTCTGGCGTGTGTTGGGAATGTCATCAATCCACCCACTCGCTGGGGATGAATCCTCCAGAGGATCACTTCTCACATTGGCTCATTCAGATATTAGCCAGAGTCTTTTACTTCGAGGCTGGCCTGACATTTGCGTCCTCACATTCAGCCTCCACAGAGAATGTCACAAGATTACCTGGACTTCAGTACATGTCTGAAAGCAGCTATTTATATGCAATTATATATATCAGATATATATATATATATATATATATATATCAGACTTCTATATACAACATCTCAAAAACGATGGCTTACCATTAAATCATTCATTACATCAGCAATTCCCTGACTTCTCCTGTAGCGCCACCAGGAGGTTGACATGTTCAACCAGTGACTGTTGTTGGCATTGCAGTTCATGCATAAGATACACATGCTCAGGGCCTTTTACACAGTGAACGCGTATGTGAAGCTGGATCTGAGTCAATACCAGAACTTTACTTGAGTTATCTCTTTCAATCAGCAGAGCAGAATATTTTAGTGATGCAGGGGAGAAAAAAAATCCTTGTTGGATAATTTTAGTTTATATACTGTACATCATGCTCACAGATTTATGACTATAAAGATGCTGTGCTGCAGAAAAAAAAATAAAAACCTGCAGCCGTGTTTTATTGATCTGTAAATTATTTATTTTTTTAACAACAATGCCATCTTTTATCATGTCAGGTTTCGGCTGCGTAAACAACTGAGGCTTGAATTAGGCTGCAGCTATAATATTGTAATATTTAATGTGACAGCTTCACATGTATGCGCACAAATTGTTAATGTTTTACATATTATTCATATGTGTGGAAAAAGGCCAGATTTGACTGTATTGATGTTGTTTTCAGTGGTTGTGAGCAGGATGTTAGACCCGGGTGAAGTTCTCACCCCTGATTCTGCTTCTCTTTCACCGCTCAGGTTAAACCCTGTGTTAGTTATCTTATCACAACAATGTTCATACAGACGTTTAGAGCCATTTTATGTGGTTATGACCAAAGTTAATGTAGAAAGTAGCCGGTTTAGTTTGGTGGAAGACTGTTTGGATTTACCTGCCCACAGTTTGTCAGCAAGCCAACAAGATGGCTGCCATACTATCATATTTTTAATCACTATGGCTCTTTGACATGGGGACTGTGCGTGTTGAGCTGAGGTTTTGAGTGAGATATGGTTACATAAATATATCTAGTCGCTCATTGAAGTCATGCTATTGCTGTAATACAGAAATAAATATTATTTTGTTTGTTTAGAGACTCATATAATAGTGTTAACTCATGACACACATTAGACTGACTGGTTGAATATTTATGTTCAACTTAGTAGAAAGGTTGAAAACATATTTGTGGATTCACATGGATATTCTTTCATTGATATGTTGATTTACTGTCGATAAGATAATCTAGACTTAGTTTGTGTAACATGGAGAGAAAAGAACAGTTTATTTCAGTAAAAATTGTGTTTAACAGTCTTCGGACTCAACACAACAAACATCCTGTAACATCCACATAGTTTTAAGGGTAACGTTTCTTGTCTTACGATGTCATGTTACTGAAACCAGTATGCACAGTGGGAGCATCAGCTGGAAGCTACTGATCTCTCAACCTCAACAACCACTGGCTAACGTGCAGGAGCCTGTACAATGCAGCAGGATGTGTGGTTATCGAGGTAAGTTAGGGTTTAACCAAGGACGCTGGTAGTAGGGGGCTGCAGCATCTCCTTCTGTCAAGGGTTGTAACTACAAGTGAAAAAGGTCAAAGATTTTGAGAGTAGTATAGTTGCATTTTTAGAACTCAGGGAATTTTCTGTGTAGCCTATCTGATGAATGCAGAACGTAACATAGATAGATGAAGAATAAAGCTACATTCTGTATGTAAACTGTCCACGGCCAAATATGGTGAATATGGTGAGTTATGCTGAATTGCTAACTCTGCTCCAGGGCAGGTCTAAACTGGTGATAGGGTTAGGGTTGCCTCCATACTGACCAATCAGATCACTGGAAGAACAGCGTCATCAATCTACAGGATCCTGAAAGGGACAAACAATGTGAAAAAAATACATCTTAACTGTTATAGCTTCATTTTAACCAAACACAGATTGTTTGATTCCCAACATAATACCTGGCAGTGTCAAACTAAAGCCTCTGGTCTCTCTTATCAAAAAATTATCCATACTGTGTTTAATATTTCCCATGATTATAAATGAATGTTTTAATACGATTGACCTCATCACACATTATCTAGTCCTCTTCTCTGCTCTCGGCTTTGGCAGCAGAATCACTCTGGCATTACTTTTCTTTTCATCTGCATCACATGTTCATAACAGTTTGTTCATCATCACACAAAACTAAAAATACTCAGTAGCAAACTTATTTATGATTGAAATGTATTCTTAGCCAATCAAAAACAATGTTTCCGCATGTTCTGTTCTTGTCATGTCATCTAGATTTCACTTTGTAGAAATGCCAGTCACTGTAACTGAATGTACTTGCAACAATCACATTACTGCTCAAATCATATTAAGAAATTCACTCGTGGTTCTCCAAATGTGGCTCATAATGAACAACTCCAGCTCTTCCACACGAACATGCTTGTATCTCGATAAGAAAGCCCAGACAGTTGACACGCGGCTACAAGTTATCCAGGGCGGACTTGTTCGGTTTAGTGAAGCCAGATAACGGAGAGATATCCTGGGTATGTTGAGCTTCATAGTGCAGGCCCCAGGTGCGCCCACCTTATGGAATTGTTACCAGACTTGCATATCAGTCATATGCAGCGACAGATATGCAGACTCAGGATGGAATAAAAGTGTGTGTGTGTGTGTGTGTGTGTGTGTGTGTGTGTGTGTGTGTGTGTGGCAGAGGGTTATAGAGTCGCTATTTCTACATATCTATAACGGCAGCAGATAGTCTCTCTGTCTCTCTCTCTCCCTCTCTCTCTGTCTCTCTCTCTCTCCGTCTCTCTGTGCCACCGCAGCTTAATAGCACAGCGGCAAACAGCATTCCACAATCTTTACTCATCAAGAACACAGCAGAATAGACCATTCAGATTCACACGCGGCAAATCCGCTGCAAGGACTTCACAGAACCGTGCACAAAAAAAAAAAAACGACAGAACCGCAGAGCCGTTAATGTAAAAAATGCTTTCACCGCCACACCAGAGAATTAGTTTTTGGCAGTTCAAGAGCACAAGATACGGCAGCAACCTCTCCTGAGCCTTTAAAACGCTTCCTATTTTGGTTACAATTGTGCCAGGGAGTCTTATCCCTGTTTGACTCCTGGAGCTGCACCTGTTAGTGGGAGTGTGTAAACACTTTAGAGGCTGCAAAAAGGGGCAAGCAGAGAACTGATGACTTTTGAGTTAATTGGGGACTTTATTAAAATCACGTCAGATCTCAAATAAAGTCACTTTAAGCTGTCACATTGAACTATTTGGTCACTCAGCGTTTTTTCAGGTCTCGTGATGTACTGACCCTCCACTTGTATATGTTGCTGCTGCTGCTGCTTGCTATTTCAAGCTACTAGTGCTGTGGACCGTTGTCCTATATTAATACTTCGGAGCTACTTCAGAATTATTCCTTGTCATTAGTGAGTCCTCCTAAAACAGTTGTACTATAAACTGTCACTTCTTTATTGTTAAAATTAATTTGTATTACTGTTACCTTGTGTGGCTCAAACTTAAGTTAGAATGATCTACTGAACTGCTGTTATTTTTCCATACATTGCATATCAGCTATTTCAGAGGTCTGTTAAACGAGTGAAACATTCTTGAGACCCGAGTCACGCCTTTTCAAGATAAAAGCTCTGTAATTCATCTTGATATAAACCACTGCAGCAACAAAAATGAATGATGTGCTTTTACTGTGAAGACAAATTGCTAAAGATGAAGTGATTATATGAATGTTGCTGCCTTGCACCTGTAAATGTCTTTGTCTGTCCAATATAATGACATAAAAATCTAATTATCAAGATGATCCGGCGGGGGCCAGGTTTGGCCTGTGGCCCGCCAGTTGCCGACCACTGCTGTGATTTATTCGAGGATGTAGAAGAAAACGTGTTCAACTAGGCTCACATACTGTTCGTTAAGACCCAGGCCCCCACTGAGTTTATATTTTTAATAAAATATGTAGTTTTACATGTCCAAATTGCACAAAATTTTACACTTCATGTCCTTGGACCGTTAAAGGAAAGGTTCACCCAAAAATTACTCATTATCTACTCATCACTATGCCCATGGAGGGGTGGGTGAAGTGTTTGAGTCCACAAAACACCTTTTGTGATATCCTCCTCTGGAGCCGCGTTTGCACGTGGATCACAGAGGACATTTAGGCTAAAAACAGGATGTAAAAGACGCCGTTTTGGGTTGAATTTGAATGTCTGGGCTCACAGACACTTGGATAACACCACAGGAGCAGTATGGAGGCATATCATGTTTCTTTTATGGGTTTTTTTTAAGAATCGCTCAACATTTACTGCAATTGTATTGGATTTGGCTGCACAGTCTTTACCCGTGAAACTGTTTTGTGGATTCACACACTTCACCCACCCCTCCATTGGCAGTGATGAGTAGATAATGAGTGAATTGTCATTTTTTTGGGGTGAACTGTCCCTTTAACAACACACATGCCAAGTGTGATGCTGATAAGATAATTAGTTCTCGAGATATGCATTCCATAGAAAGACAATGACTTCTGGAATTTGTAAATATATAAGATGTGATTGGCAGCATCAGAAGAGGAGAAATATGGACAACACATGTGTCCTCAAATAGAATTTCACATTAGTGCTGCTGACAAAGATGTGCATACCCAAGCATTTGTATTATGTTAGCAGAATAAAGCATCCAGATGCAGCGTACTCTCAGGTATAAGTGCCTACAGCTGAGTCCAAAGCTAAAATGAGATGTTTGAACGCGGTATTGGACCATCTGGTGCTTTGCCAATCTCCAGCGAGTTTGTCAGAACAGGAGCGAGAGCTAAGAAAACACATTCTTTACGGAGGAGAGCCAGCTCAGCCATGGAGCGCTCAGATACTTCATGTGTCCACATATTGTGAATGTCAGAGTAGCTGACACGTGCTGTTGGACAACAAGCCGTCCCTGAAGGACCTGCACATCTGGAGCCTCTCACATGTTCATCAACCATGCTGAGTGCCTGGCAGGAAGTAAAACACAAACACAAACACACACACATACACAGAAGTAGCCTGTTCAACTACTCGATCGCCCAAATGCAGACTGTTATTACCTGGAAGCTCTGCCCGTCACTGAGAGCCATCCAGTGTGGTCGGCCCTCAGATGGTGGAGAGCTGGAGCTAATTGGCAGCGGGTGCTGATGTGTGCAAGTCATATACAATGAATGTGCGTGTGGGTGTTTGAGACACTCTGGGATGAGATGCACATCATTCAGCTGCATGTTGCAACCCGACCAGACGGCTACAGCTCAATCCAGATTTAACATATGCTGCTCGTTTGATAAATTGTCATCAGCCTAAACACAAGGGGGTTTTCTATCTCAAGAGCAATTCATCATTCACTCAGCATTGCACTCATAGTGCAACGTGGTTTTTGAATGCTGGTACATTGAGGACACGAGGGGGGCGGACTGTTGTGATTTATTGGCTAAGAGGCAGGGGGTGTAAGGGGATTGAGAGTTCCTCTTTCACACCCAGTAGGTGTGGCCAGATGCTCAGCCCGGCAATTGCCAAAATATTTGCACACGACAGTATGAGCAAATGCAATTATAGAAGAGCTGTGACCACTTGTTATCGACGGATGTCAGCACGAGACAGAGAGCAGAGTCAGGAGGGGCTGAACAAAAGAATGAATGCGCGCAGCTCTGGTTTTACTCATTTGAGAAAAGTATCGATCATGGGTGATGATCAGAGTCGGTGTGTGTGTGTCTGTATGTCAGCACAAGAGAGAGGAGAGAGAGAGAATTTTAATATTTAAAATTGTATATATTGTATAATAAGTGCAGGTTTGTAAGTTCCTTTAAATAAAATGACAAATCAGTCAGAAAATTGACTCCCCCCCCCAAAAAAAAACAAACATTGGTGGAGCCAATTGCCAATAGTCGATATATTTGTCCAATTGCCAAACCCTAACACCCAGCTTATGTATCGCTGGGCTAAAAACAAAGACAAACAACCATCCTCCCCACACAGGACACTGGAGAACATGCAAAAACCAAACAGATTTATTTAAATGTTAATAAACTTTCAAAATCGAATTACAACTATTTTGATTTACAAGAAAATTCCAACCAAATTAATCACAAGTAATGAGGCAATTAACGAGCCGGTTTTAGATTTTTCAGAACATTGGGCACAAGTTAAAGAAGATATGATCATGATGATGAGTCAAATGTCTCAAATAACTGGTATTAATCTTTTATCAAAGCAAAACATTTACGCTGAAAATGTGTCAGTCACCCACAAAATTTATTTCAAATTTTTGTACAACCATTTGTCGTTTGTCCTTGTCCGGGATTCAATGAGGTGTGTGGTTTGATGTTTAAAAAATCATAAGTATGCCTATGGGAACAATAAATCAAAAGCTCCCTTTTGAAATGGGTTTCTTCAGGAAGGACAGTTTCGTACATGGAAGTTGTGTAGCTTGGTTGTGCTTGTCGTTGGTGTCAAACTGAGCTTCATGTAACATCACAACTTATTTAGTCATTTTACTTCTGAGTTGTGGCAAAAAATGTCTCCCTGCCAAAACCCCACAGTGCTCGATAGGAGCCAGTGAGCTGCAGAAGAAGTGCACGTTAGCTATAGCAGCCAGTATCTATACTGTTAGAGTTGTGAAGTTGAGTTCCCTCCAGCACAAATTAAAAACCCACAGAATGTGGGATGTTCTGGACACAAACATGGTGGAATGATTTAGATGCAATTCATAAGAAAGCCAAGTTTTCTATATGTTGACCGAACATTATATGTTTGTGTGTGTTGTCTTGTTGTATGTGGGCCTGAGCAGCCTGCCGTTTTACAGAGGACCAGACTGTACTGGTTTACTTTCACCTTCGGCTGCCAGTTTCACTCTCCTCCACCTTCTGCTTTCAGCATGTTCATCCTCAAAATCTCTTTTGCTGCTGAAACTACCTCTGAGATACCAGCCATCGTCAGTCGAAGTCGATTTGCCACATCCTTTATACTCTGACAGCAACATGCGGTGACATCGACTTGAACAATGTACCGATCCGTTCCAATTCCCACAAGCTTCTGTGATAAACACATTTGTGAAAGAGCAACACACAGCCAGCAAATCGTCTGCGGGGTGTAATGAGTCCAGTGGGCTCCTCCAGAGCCAAATTATAGGCAGGCCTCCCCTCTGGGGCACCGGTCAATCAAATTATGTTTGTCTGGATAATCAGTAAAAGTTGTGTAACACAGTCAACACACACATTTACTTTTCTTCCCACCAAAACAACCTCCCTCGCTGACTCACAGCTGTGGGGAGGGTTTTTTGGCGATGATAAACTTTAGTCTACCAAAATGACAATCTGACATTATTATTCGCAATTTACCAATTATCCCTCTGGCCTGTCTTCTGATCCACATTCACAACAACTCATGGGCCTATTTGTTCTCAGGTCACATTAAATTGCGTTGGTCAGTGCCCGTCCAAATGGCGATGCTTAAACTAATCCCCCCCCCCTCTCTTATTTTCCCTTTTCCAAGCCTCCATGCCCTCTGCCTCCGCTCTGTCTCATTTATCGCTCTCACATTACATGTAGCCACCCCTTTGCCCCAATGTTCCAGGGAGAGAAACAGCCATCGGCTCACACTTTTTGCATTGTTAACAGTCACAAGCAGCCGAGCATGAAGATATCCAAATTGACACATTCACAAAAAACTATCAGGTAAAAGCTGGTATTCAAATAATGAGTGTGTCTTGTTTCCGAGCGTGAGCACGAAAACAAATTCAGGCCTGTCCCTAATAAGGGCCTGGCAACAACCGCTGACTCGTGATGGAATTACCTGTACTATTATGGGTCGCACGTTAAATTCAAATTAATTCCAGCAGCACAATAGCAGAGTCATGCCGCACTCATCAATCTGCAGTTCTCTGTATGACGGATATGTCGTTTTCATTCACAAATTAATTGACACAGCGGCTACTCTGCAGTTTTTTTAAGCTCTGCTAACTGCCCAGCTACTGTCAGTGAAACTTCCTGCACATGTTTCACATTAATAGCCAACAATAAGGAAGTTAGGTTATAAACTTGCAACAACAGGAATTTGACAAAATGTGTTAAAAATAATGAAAACATATAGCAACAGACATTAAATCCAGTCTTAAGTGTCAAATCACTTGTCACAACCTGGCTCAAAGCTGGACAAAGTAGGGAAGGTCACACATGAGCTTAACCTCAAAATAAGTCTATTTCAAGAAATGAACAGGAAATGTAAATGTTGAAATCAAAGTACAACTAAAACCAAACGCTGTGGAAGCCATGGGGGAGAGAGCGACTGGCCGTCACCACACCATAAAAGCACAATGAACAACCAGGCGGGCCCTGAGCTGCTTTTTAAAGATGTGTCCACACTGTCCACACCGATATCAAGTCCAATAGGAGACAGTTCAGGAACTGCAACCTCTAATATAAGCGGGTGTCAGACCTTGGAAAGGTAAAAATAAGTTTTGACTGCAACATTTGAGCAGTTTAAAGGGTTTTTAATGAAATGCTAAAAGACAGAAATAAGAAAAGGAAAAACTGCACTACCTTAAAGTCGAAAGCAGGAGAGTGATGTGAATCTGTGTAAATCTGATGTTCTGCTCGTGGAATTAGTGCTGCAGCAATGTGGGTGAAGGAAGTGTCGAGTTTGGATGAACAGCAAACTGAAAAAGGCAGAAGATAAGAGAACTGACATGTTTTATTCAAACTCCACAAAGGAAATATTTTGTTAAAGAAAGGGAAAATGATCAATAAGCTTTCTCTCAGAGTGAAGATTTTCACCATCGTTAAACCTGCATGAACAGAGTCTCTTTCTCATGGTTAATACAGCCGTTGCTCATTATTACATCCAGTAGTTACAGAGCAGTAGCATTCATGGGCAGTCGTGTTTGAAGCCACCTGTTGAATGTAGGCCCGGCATACCTCTGCCAAGGAGATTAAAACTACTCAACCATTTTTATTGAAACTGTGTAGAAGGGCGGGCTATGCATGGGCTAAAAAAAAGATCTGAACAAATTCGGCAAGTTTAACTTTTATATTTTTGGGGCATTTCACCTTCATTGTTTAGGACAGTAAGCGTGACAGTGGGGAAGACACGCAGCAAATGGCACGTACGTGAGGCACGTGCACGCTATCAGGTGAGCTAGTCCCCATCATTTTCTTTTACATTGCATTTTTTTACATTTTCACAGATTTCTCAGAATAATTCATGCAACTTGATGAAAGAATTCTTCTGGCATAGTCAGAGAGCTTGTCTGTTTTTTTCGTGGACCGAAAAATATTAAATGTCATATCATAATGTTGTGGATTTAAATGTGGTTTCATAAAGGGACTGTTCAGCCTTGGCGGAGGTACTGTGTGCTCTCTCCTCTTAGCTGTGTTTGGTTTTGGTTTTAGCCAAAGTGTTTGTCTGTTTAGCTTCTCAGTCCTTTGATATCATCACTACCTATCGTGGTTAACATGTGCTGTGCAGTGTACAGTTGGATTTCACAGTTTTGTTTTTCTGTGGTAAAACAGCATTAATGAGGGTGTCAGTAAACAGTGAAGTTGAAGGACTGCAAAAACAAAACCAAGAGTTAAAAGACACGGAGCTGAGAAGAGCTGCAGGGCTTGTTGGTCTTTTGGTTTATCTTTACAAACAACACCTTTGACATCGCACATCAACTTCTGTTCTCGTGAAAATAGTTTTGATATATTCATAGAACACTTTCTTCTTCTCTACATTCAAAGGCCATTTAATCTTCACTCTGTTTGTACGTGAAAAGGCTTATACATATTTACATTTTGTTTTTCTAGTCTTGGTTACCACTCAGAGAGCTATGTTATCTGTTACACATGTTTTCAACATGTCACGTGAGTTATGTGTTGTTGATATTTTATACCAATGTGTCATAAATCAGTCGTTATATTAAATGTACATGCCAATAGAAGATCAGTTATATCAGTTATTGAAGTTTTTTGAAGTCGGCTTTTACATAAATGTAAACCTCTAACTGATCAAAGTGCATCTCGGCAGTGTGCCCTGATTGTTTATGCTAAACATACCACTACATTTTCTGAAAGCCTTCTTCATGTGCTGTTTTCTGATGTGGTTTAAAGAAAATACCGGATACTGCATACATCCTGCTCACACACACACACACACACACACACACACACACACACACAGAGTCATACACAGACACAACTTATCCACCAGAGACACATAGGCCACTTGGGTCACTTTCTTTTACCCAGAAGCCTTTGGGAAAGGTCATACAGTCAAATACTAATACCTTTAGTTTGGTCTCAGAGGAAGCGCTGGGTTTTGAGAAAGGGCTAAGTCAGAGTCTCCAAAGGTCAAACTCTCAAGATCGGGAGTAACAGAGCATGAGGTCAGAACAACAAATATGCCAAATAGATGCTCCCCAAGGTTGCATATTCACTATCACTGAGAGAAGCGTCTGTGCCTTTCAACCGAGATAAATCTCAAAGCTGTTCACTTTTTTCTTTCCTTTTTTTGCCGCAAATGTCTCCTTCAGCAGTAAAAAAAGCTGCGTGCAGTTTTTCAAATTTGTTTTCCTGATTCCTTCTGCTCTCTTTCTTTGCCTCCAGCTCAAGAGGCGACACGGTGGAGAAAACGGAGCGAATAAGGGAGATATCTCAACTAGCTTGTTGTGATAAATGAAACGGGGATAGAGATGACATGGAAACAGATCACAAAAGCACTCAAGAGATTCAATCCAAGTCTATTTTTCCTTTCTTTTTTCTTTTTTTTCACAGAAACAGCACTGGGGCCGATTTGGTTTGGATTTAGCATGAATTACTCCGGCTTAGATCCTGTTAGTGCAGATAAAGCCCCAAAATGTCCCAGTTGTATCCTTATCCTCCCTATGAATATTCAACAACTTGCTTCATCTCCCTATTGTTTTCTCATTTGTACTGGTATCTGACAGTGCTGGTGATAATGTGTTGGAAGGAGATGTGGTAAAGGGAAGTGGCATTGATATATGATCCGATAGAAGCCTCGGCGACACGCTTCAATGGACTCAAAGGAGTCTCATCTCAATCGGAACGTGGTTGAAATTCATTAAAGTTAAAACGACTTTGATTTATTATCTTGGAAATGATAAGGTCGGAGAGATTTGTTGTCGGAAGCAATATCCGGCTTGAAACATTTAAACTGGCAGTTTTTAATATGGGAGTCAGTCGAGTGGCCCTTTCGCTTACAGTGGTTGTTTTGTTTGGGATGTGGAGTATTAACAATGTCGATGAAGACCAAAAGTTTCCACATTCCAGTCTGGAAGCAACTGGCCGTGTGTGTGTGTGGTAATACTCGCAACTGTTGAACAAGCTATAGCATTGTGAGTGTGTGTGTGTGTGTGTGTGTGTGTGTGGTCGCACAGAGACTATGCACCGAACCTTGAGAGAGAGAGAGAGAGAGAGAGAGAGAGAGAGAGAGAGAGAGAGAGAGAGAGAGAGAGAGAGAGAGAGAGATCGCTGGAGCGAGCGAATAACCATGTTAGTGTGGGAGAGCAGAAAGGCTACATCTGTCACTCTGTATTTTCTCACACACGTTATGACAAGGCCCACGAGCCTGCCACCGATAACCCAGCTGCCTGTTCACACACACACACACACACACATGTTCTCACATCTCACGCCTCATATAGCACGACAGAGTGATTGAGGTTTATTCATCGTTCAAGGGTAGAAGTGCAACTCTAGGTATGGCTCATAAAGGAGAAAAGGTGTTATGCGTGCGCATGGTACAGTAGAGTTTCGTGAGTGACTGCATCAAAGTGTTTTATATTTGCAGGTCTGACTGCACGGACTCTGTGTGCTGCTTGTGTGTCCTCAGCTCATGCTGGCATGTAAAACGACAGTCAAGCATTTCCTCCGCCAGCTTTGGTGCTAACTTGCTTTCTCTCACCCCTCGTCTCTCCACCCCCCCCACCCCCACGTGCCCCCATCACCACTGGCCATATGCTCAGCCCTACAGCCAGGCCCTTTGCCAGACTGGATTATGTGTCTGTGGCTGTGCTGCACACAGAGAGGGAGAGAGTTGCAGGGGACCGTGAACCGAGGGACGATTTTGATTGTGGCTCTAATCCAGATGATTTTCAATTGTTGAATCCTTCCATTCTCTCTCCCTTGTGCTTTCTCTTACTTTTAATTGCCAAAAATAAATTGTGTAATTCATCCTCTTTTTTTCTCAGTTTGTTAATGTCCCTGAGGAATTTTCCTGAGTGAGCTGACCTCATTTGCAACCTCGCCGCAAACGTCCACAGAAACCTTTATGCAATCGTTTCAGTCTATTATGTGGAGTTGCAGTAATGCGACCTTGCGAGCGAATGCCTCCATCACTTGGCTTCTTTGCCTTTTCTCTCCCTGTTCTCAAGGTTATCTTTTCAATGTCTTTATGTTCTTAACATCTTGTGTGACACAATAGACACAGATTGAAATTCCGATGAGAAGCCTTTAAGGTGTGAAATCCTATCAGAAAACGGTGGTTTCACTGGTATACAATTACTTGTGAGTGAGAGAAAAACTTTGATTGAATTTGAATCATAAAACCACATTCACAGTATTATCTCATTATCACATAATGTGGTGTTAGGGGATTGATAAATAAATGCTCAGGGCTGTATTTGTACAAAAAGTCAGCTTTCAGGTTGCCTGATTTGTTTGAAAATATATTCTAAGGGGGATATATTTTGAAGGACTCAAAACAGTTTTAAGCCGATTCATCTTAAAATGTACTGCAAGTTTCCTCGCTGCCTTCACAAGTTAATTAGACAAAAGTTTATTCATTATTTCGCGAGTTGTGAAAAATGTAAACCAGCTGAGGTGGATTCACTGAGCTCGAGAAAACATGTTTAATTAACTTCAGTTGCTAATTTGACACGTTACATTCAGATTAGCTTTCAATTTCCATTTTAAAGAGTTTGTACGAAGACAAAGTTTAAGGCTATACGGTAATCCTGATTAACATAATCATTACTACGAGCATAGATAACCGTGACTTGATACACAAAAGGTAGAAAAAAAGTTTGAATCTTCCAACAAATTGCATGCTGGGACGTCTGCCACATCCATTCTCATTACATGAATTCATGAAACCCATCATTTAAAGAGATCCCGGTGAGTTCTGAATTGGTCTTAAAATAGAACTTGTAAGTTGTAAAATCCTAAAATTAATAAATCTTAAATATGTATGCGGAATTTAATTTTAAAATAGTAATGCTTCATTTTGCAGGTTCATTTTTCATAAAAAATATTAGTTTATAAAAGTTCCTGAATACAATACCAGTCTGGGACATTTCATTTACTTCAATTAGTTGTATTTTTCACTGAATTCGAATATTATTGACATTTCCATTCAAGAAATTGCTCAAATTAGACTTTAGGACATTTATTTGTCATTTATGTTAGAAGCTTTATTCTTTTTAATACGTTTTTAACCACTTCACATTTTACTTGTTTATCTCATCTTCTATTGTCTGAATGGAAGTTAAGTTGTATCTAGTTAAGTTGTATTTATTCCAAATCCCATCAGAAAAATGATGTCAGTTTGAGGATCAAACGAAAGATGGAGTCAAGGTGGATGATTTTTTCTTTTTTCTGACAGTGATTCAGAGTCAAATGTCTGTGTCTGCATGCCTTACAGGTCGGTTTCCTCCACACGCACAGTATGTGTTTCCTGTCTGTTCTTGAGATTGGTGTCAGTTAAGAACATTTATGTGTGAATGAGTGACAGTAGAAGCAGAATTTCTGTTGTCGCTGTTTAATTATCAGCTACTAAAAGATTCGAAACCTGGAGTTTGACATTAGTGAAGGCCAAGAAGCATGACAGCTTGTCAGCACACTTCAGCAATCTGATTTATTAGCGCATCAGTTCTGAGATTTGCATGTGATTGTGCAACCACTGTGTTTAAATGTGCCTGTGAACATCATTAAAATAGCTCTGTTTATTATAATTGCTTGTCACGTACTTGGAAATCTCTGCTGTTATTTTACCAGGAGACAGCAGTCTGTATAATTTTGGGTTATTGATATTGAACAGACCTCTTTTCAGTCACTTTAGTGTCGTTGTTCTTTGCATTTCTCCGAGTCCCGTTTGATATTGCGAGCTCGAGCTGGAAGTTAGTCAAACATTTAAATATCAGTGCAGCTGTGCTCCATTCTCGTTCTCTAACTAGGCCTCGGAAAAGATTGTGATCAGTACAAGAAGTGCTAGACGGGCACTTTTTCCCCAACTAATCCCAGTGATATATCAGCGAGACGGAACAGAAAGCACATGATGTTTCATCATGTCCTCACGGTTCCCAACCTAGACTTCTGATCCCAGAGAAGCAGACGCTGCACACACTGTGACACCTTCCCTCTTCACAGCTTTCTAGGGGAACCACTTGTTCTGTACGGCTCGTTTGCCGAGGTATCTTCAGTGGCAAATTACTCACATCACGCTCCAATGAGACGGCTCAGAAAATTACAAAGGAGAAAGGAGAGAGGGAGGCGGAGGTCGCCTCCACTGGGGAGAGGCAGATGACTTCTGATACCACTTCAAGTTGCCAATTAAATGTGAAACTGCTGCAAGTGTAACCGAAAATGACAATTAGCATAACAACAGTGACGATGAAGATGACGATGACACTTTTTGAAGACTTACAAGTGGGAGGAGGTGAGCTCCGCAGGTTGAGCCGAGAAAGAGATTAGCTGAGGAGCATGAGCGGGAAAAAAAATTAAAATAAAAAGGAGATTTGACTTCAGAGCGATATTAGATCTTTTTCACCCAAGCACCTACCTCAACAGATTCTTGCCTTTTAAGAGATTTCCATTTCAAACCCACTCCTGTCATGGGCAATAACGCTCGGCTCCATTTAGCCAGGCAGGATAAAGTGAGTGAAGTTAGCGAGCGCCGCTACAGTCTCTTTGATAGACTCCTCCTCGTTCTGCTCTCTAGCCTCTGCTATTACTATCACTGATCCCAGTGACACTCGGTTCATTAGAGGGAATGGGAGTGTGGGGAAAGGCAGAGCAAATTATTATGATTTTAACTGTGATTTCTAAGCGTGTGATGTGTTTTTTGGCAGTATAGTACGTTTTTGGCACTTATTGTTAAAGTTCAGCAAGAAAGGCCACTTTGCCTCTCCTCAATCAGCTTTATTTATTTATTTATTTTTGTATAAATTCCCTATGTGCAGGGGAAAAAAACGAGAAGCCTATAAATGTGAAGTTGCTCTACAATGTTTCAGTCAGCCATGGTGTTTGTTATCCACAGCGTATTTAAAGAAGCACTGCAGTTTATCAGCCCTGTACATACAGGATAACTTTGATACTGCAGGAAATATTGTGCACTTTACTGTGTGTAGTCAGCCAAGTCACCAAAACTTCACTTACTGCAGTGTTAACTATTACTTAACCAAACTTCATTTACCTTGACCATGATCTTTCCTAACCTCGACCATATCGTGACAAAGCCCCGATGGGTTTGCCCAAAGCTTGGTACTTTATCATGCTCAGGGAACACACCAAACAGCCGGATGCCGTGGTAACGTGCCATGCAAGCTGTCAATGCAATGCTGAAGAGACACGGGAAATAAAATCCACAATTAGACTGACACACTCCGGGTTCAGCAGCGTCTCGCTCGTTGAAATGTTTTGTGCCTGATGAGGATCTATGGCTGATATCAATGTACCTCTCTCTTTCGATAATCTTAAATGTATTTACCACTTGTCCCTGAGTAACTCCCTAATGCATTACCTTCCCCTCCTCGGGATCCTCCGAAACCTTTTATCCAATTAGTGCGATCCCCTCCTCAGCCTTCAAGTCCTTCCTTACACCTACATAATCTCGTCTGTGCCGTGAGCCAGTGCCAGAGTTCAGATCATTATCAATCATTATCTTGCTATGAAATAATACACTGTGTAAATAAGTAGCCTAATTAATCAGCATTATCTCGTCTGTATCTTCTGGCGGTTCCACAACATCAAAGATAAGTTGTTTTTTGACAGTGACGAGCTTCGATTGGCCTATGCCTTTGGTAGCGAACAGAATAGCAATTATTATCCTCTGTAGCTCATAATAACAGCAATGGAAAACTGTAGTGTGAACTAAGTCTGGCTCGTGCGGTGGATATAAATACTAAACATTTGGGAGCAGCTCCAAGGCAGTTCATGGAGGATATTAAGTTTACTTGTGGTGAGTCGATCCAACAGACTAGTGTGAAGTTACAGAGCGAAACACAATGCGAGGAGAAGTCCCACATGGTTTTAGCCACATTGAAAAACAACAATCTATATCTTCATCGACAATCTGAACTTGAGTAACCTAAATGTTCTATTGCTCCTCTAAAATGGACAAAAGTGGAAATTACATTTTAAGACAACTAAACAATCGTGTGTGTGAGACCTAAACCTTGACCGAAACGTTTTCTTTAGTTTCACCCAAATGATCCACAGTAAACCAAATTAGAAAAATGTATAAGCTGACACTTATATTACATTGTGATATGTAGGGTATGTTTGAGTTATTGGCTGTGGTTCTATTTTGTTGCTCTTTGCCGAGGAGTGATTCAAAGTGTCAAGGAGTTAACCGCAAACTTAGTATATATATATATGTTTCTACTCTGCAGGCATCTGGGTCATTGCTGTTTAGTTCTGCCCTGTATGACTCCTTGCAGAGCAGCACACTGACCAGCTCCCTCTAAACAGAGCTATACAGAGCCTCAGAGATGCCCTCTACTCCGCAGTAACAGAGATAGGCTGTTAAAGTGGAAAGAGGCCTCCAAAGGAGCAATTTGACCTGCTAGAGAACGGACCTATTGGCAGATGGAGAGCCAACACCAAGAGGAGCTTAAGCAAAGGCCGCAGGAGCTGGGAAACGAGAGGAGCCTAAATGTGAGAAATGACTCAGGAAGGAGCAGAAATGGAGGAAGAGGGAAATTCAGCGCGACGAAAAGATGAGTCTCCTCACCTTCAAGAAAAAACAACTTCAGGTAGGACGCCTCAGCTGATCCTCTTACCTCGGAACAATGGCCGGCTTGTTTCAGAATTTGTTCTTGGATGGCGAATAACGCAAAAACTACTGTTGTTATCTTTTGATTGTCACCAACACAGAGGAGCTGAGGGAGAACAAGGTTCAAAACAAGCGGAGGGAGGATGAGATTGAAAAAGAAGAAGATATGTACAAATGAAGACAATGAGAAGGTGGGAGAAAGATGAGTGGAGATAAACAAATGGATGTTAGAGACAGAAGGCAAAGAAGAACAGGTGCTAGCGACAGCAGAACCCCCCCCCCCCCCCCCCCCCTCCTGAAACCCTCACCTATTACAAAAACAAACTCAAAACTTTGGCTGAATTAAAAACAAAACCCCTCCCTGTCCTGTCATGCACATATTACAATGCTGAAAATACTCCAATGCAGTTTGGTTAAAGTTAATTATCTTTGTTTCCATGTCTTTCTTCTCTCCATCTCTCTTTGCTGAGTGGAAGTAGCTTCATGGGGTCAGGAACAGCAGCATAGATCCTGTTCCTAAGGGCTTTACATTGATACTTTACTTTCAGAAATCTTTAGAGACACAGTCAGATTAATATTTCATATTCAACACCCGCATTCTAAACCCATCTCTCCGCAAGATTTTCTCCTCTCATCCGATGAGACCTACAGAACTTCTTATGGGCACATGTACTCCCACATATACTTTTCTTCTCTTTTTTTGCTTTTCCTCTCTTTTCTTCTCTGCTCTCTGTCTGTCTATCTGTGCAGCCGCTTGCCTAATTGGCTGCTGTTATGTGGAGAGTTAGATGAAATCATTGTGGTGAATATGGGAATATGATCTTCAAACAGATAAGGTAACTGAAAAATAGAACAAGCAAAAGCAAGCTCAAGGCTTTGAACATGGATTTCATTCCAGACATAAAACTTAGGAAACTGCATTGTTAACTCGGGGTTTGAAGTGTTTAACTTTCTGAATTTGTATCCGTGCTTGTGGTGTAACTTTACAGATGGTGAAACATGTCAATCACTCGGTCCGTCTCTATTGTTCAAACTGGATTATCCAATTGAATCATAACACGATTGCCATGTAATCTAGTGCAAACATTCATGGTTTTCAGGGGATGAATTATTTTGACTCTTGGGATCCAGAAGTTTTCCTCTGGTACCAAAATGAGGGTCTACTTTGTACCTTAGATCTTGATTTTACACTTCATTACACACAAATAATCCTGTGGCCAAACTCTGCATGCAAATTCACTCAGCGTTTAGTGTAAACGCAGCATTAGAACTAGAGATGACCGTCATTGTCGAAGTGAAACACAACCCCCCCATTCTCTTCTGGAAAAGAGCAGAGGAGAACTCCTGACCGAAGGGATTACAATTGCTTTGTTGGACCTGTTGTAGAAACGCTGGAGAAGCCTGAGCTGTCGTTTGTGGGTCCACAAAACCACGTGGAGGTGCAGACAGCTAGTGGAAGTTCCAGTCTTCTACAGGAGCTGTGTCTGGATGAGTGTGGTTTCCAGCGCTACCTGAGGTTGACCAGTGGACAGGTTGGTGCCAGGACCTGTGTGGGGAGACTTTCACATTGTTTTACACAAATCTCTTGCTGCAGTTCAAATATTTCAACTTGAGGGGGTGAAAATAGTGGTGCAAATCGTTCATATCCGTCTATTTGAATCTTTGCATTGACTTTGTATGTAATCTCATTGTCAAAAAATTTGCTATGCGTTTGGTGTGAAAGCAGCATTAGGCAAAGCCGACTACTATGGGATAGATTGCCTTGAGTAAATAGTAATGCCCCCCTTCGGAAGTACATTTCACCTATAGTTGACACCTACTGTACTTTTGGAACCACGAGGTCAACATTTCGATGTGTCCAACACATTGTTTGTGATTACATACTGATTAAATACTAATAACATCACAACCAGTCTTAGCTGTAGCTTTGCGTTTAGTGCCAATACACAAAGATTGAAGGGTTAAAATAAGGCAAGAGCCAACAGATTTGATCTAAGACATGGAAAAATAAAAAGAGATGAGCAGGATTTTTTATTTGACATCTTCTTTGTCCTTCTAAAAGCCCCACACACGGGATCGATGGCAGAGATAGGAAAGATTGCATGTTTGTGACCTGTGAGCGTTCGTGTCATATGATATGATTGTACATTTACAGAGTTGATCATGTGAGGATTAGAATCCTGTGTGATACAGTACGAAGCAGAAACAATATACAAGTTTAACAACCTCCATTAGCAGGTGCCAAGTAAAATAAATCAGAGCTTTCCGGAGAGTCTGTTTCCCAGTTGTAATAATGATTTGGAAGTAGCTGTGAAACACTGTTTACAAGGCGGAAACTAGGAAATTACAGTAACTCAGATGTGACACGTACAAGGCAACGCATATGCTTGATCAACAAATCCAAGACTGTATAGTAACCTGCATATTTGCTCATTCAGATCACAGCTGATTATCCCAATGAATGTAGACAGCAATTTAAAAATACCGACATTTTATTCAAGAGCATGATGTCCAATTTGACCACCATGGTTAAAATATAATACATAACACTATATTAAAACAAATGATGGAACATGTTAAGGAACAGTAAGTAAATGAAGCATTTCACAAAGCAGATCCTCAGCAGTTTGGGCCAATTTTATGTTGATTAGCCATTTAAGGAAGACATAAGAGGAGGCTGACTGAGAGTGGCAAGCAGTAATAGGGGGGAAAAAAGAAAAAGAGATGGAGGTGTGCAATTACTACGCACTGTGAAGTCAGCCAGGAAAGAAGTTATTTCACACCCAGAGAGACATGTTTTTGAAGTGTGTGAATGGGAGAGAGGATGCAGCGAACTGTGTGTGTGTGTGCACGCGCACACGTGTTGGATCCACTGTAGTGTGTAGAAGAAAGTATCAGCTGAGTTGGCAGCACAACCAAGAGTGACATCCCAACTTCGTACATCACGAGTCTCAGACCCCCCCCTCTCCACTGACTCCGCTGACTCCACATCTCCCTAAAATGGCTCCCCCAGCATTTTTACTATTATTAAAAGTGGCATGAAGATGACTGCCTTAATATGCAGTCTACATTCCTACTAACACACAAAGACACTTTTACAGATGACAATTTTATGCAAGCCAAAGAAGTAAATGGTTGAAAAACCCTTGTCTGCAGACCGATGCTGAGTGTATAGTGATGTTTAATCTCTGGGCTCACTGAAGGACAGCAGTCAACAAAGCTGCACACAGGCAGCAGATTGTATGGCCTTTTATATACAATATGCATATTTGTCGTAACCTGTCATTAAATATGTAACCGAAACTAATATCTACTTGGAGTGCCATTCACTGTAGCAACCCTGTAGGAATTGCAGCTGCAAATGTGTTTTGAAGGAAACATAATCACAGGCTCAATTATGTTCAGAGGCAACATGTGTATTCACACATCTCCATTCATAACACAAGCTAGCTGTGATTAGGTTTAGGCATAAAAGCACTTTGGTTAAGGTGGGTGGTAATTAACCCAAACCAGGATCCTTTCCTATCCGTGCTGTGCAGTGACTTGACATAACCATAACATGTATAATGGTGCTACAATCACCACCAGTGGATTTGAACGTTTTACTGGCAGGTTCATTATCATTGTATTTGACACCTTCCAAATATTTTCGAAAACTAATCTGGTTGCAATTACATTTCTTAAAGGCATCTAATGTAACAATTTAGATGCATAAAAACATAATTATTGGATACAGGGTTACATTTACTATAACAAATTGTCTGAGGGCCATGTCTAAAGTTAATGTATGGGCCTAAGAATCAAATGCACAAAATCAGCCTCATCCTTAGTTTACAGGTCAGATCTCCAAAACCTGCACAGAATCCATACATTATTAAGTCACAGTATAAAACCATATTTTCATTTCTGACAATACTAAGTTCATCCTTGCATTTATACGAGGACATATTCAAATGTGAGTTCTATGATAAGAGTTTAAAGGCTTTTACATTACCTGAATATTACATGGTGGAGTAATAAGGAAGAGGGAATCTACATATTGCTTCATAATGAAGAAGCCCTATTCATGATCATACATTAATTATGTTGTAACATTTAAAGCGTGACCTGCTGCTGATATGGGCCTGCTCGGTGTAAATCGAGAGATATTATTGGCCCACAGCTTGTCTGGCTGATTTCTTGAATGTAGCTGATTAAAAATTTAAAAGTCGGACTGGGATTTTTAATATTGCAGGCTAGAAAACTCATATCAGATATTTCCTCCCCAGATAAATGTGATACTGCTACACTGGAGTGACATTTGTGTTTTTTCACTGTGCCCCATAAGGCCCCAGACAAGGGTGAGCTTACTGTACTAAAATAGACTGTAACCTGTTCTCCAAAGGTTTGAATTTCATTTCACTATTTTTTACAATGTAATAGTGCCAATAATTACACATAAAATAATAATAAACATGAATTTCAATTATTTGTTAGACTTACTCACACTTAACTATATTGTGATGGATATCAGTCAAACATCAATAAGAATCAGATACATTTAAAAGTCATAGTAAAATGTCACAGTCTAAAATGCTCAACAACCAGGGTAATGTAATATAATAAGTGTTGAAAACACACTGGGTTTATTAGTTAATGCAAATAAAACTCATTAGAATGAATGACTTTAATACAAAATGCAGTTTAAATTACATTCAAGCCTATATTCCTATCAGGGATTCCAATCAACCTTTACCAATAACGTAGGACAGCCTCTGTCTAACCTGAGAGTGTAAAGCATGGGGGTTAAGAACAAGGTAATAACAAGGTTGTTCGTGTGTGTGTGTGTGTGCGTGTGTGTGTCATCATGTTTATTGCCTCAGACCTTATCTGGACCATGGTTGCAGAGCAGTGAAAGAACAATATTCAGATTCAAATTTAGTGAAACAACAGAAGTGAGAGGGATGATACGATTTTAAAATGTGAGGGGGACAGATCCCTACACCCCCGATGCAAGTCGTGCCTCTCAAAAATAAAACTAGTCCCCTAAAGTCTCGGCTATGCCCATTGCTATGGCAACACCACAAGCACAGCTGCTCCGATTGCTGGTAAACTGGGGTATGAGATCAGTCTCTTCAAATTATGCAAAGAAACCTTGGCGCTCATTAAAGTTTCCATGAAACGGGCAGCAGCAGAACTTCCACAAAATGGTTACTACCAGGTTTTTTTTCTTAAAAAAATAAACGAGCAAAATGAGTGTATTTTCCTTACCGAGAAAAACACATTTCAGTAAGTATGAAACAGTGCTGTGGTTTAATACCTACTCCTACTTAAAGCTGTAGCAATCAATATTTTTTTGTCATTAATAATGGATCATGACAATGTGTAAAGTGAAAGTGGGCGCTTGTAATGTCGAACCTATAGAAAATCATAACCCACCTCCGCTGTTTCCCTCTGCTGCACTGTGTTTTAATGTCTTTCAGTCCACCGGATTGTTTCACTTAGATTTTCTAGCTGGGGGGGGTTTCCTGCAAAAAACCACTGTAACCAACCTGCTCGGCTCTACGCTGCACACACACACAAAGTTAGTAACTAGTTAATGAAAACTGAGGATTTTGCAACCTAACATTGATCTATGTTCCTGCAGAGCTGCTGAGGAGGAAGTTAGAGTCAAACTTAAGAGTACATCCTAGACTTACATGTATCAGGTGGTCAGAAACACAACATCCTGTGTCAGTGCTGGATAGACAGGTAATTACTGTATGTGTAACGAGATCAAAATAAATCAATGTTTAGGGTTAGGGTTAGTTTAGTTTCCAAACTACTCAAAACAACCCAGTAGACGGCATTTCTCCACCAAGGCCCAGCAGTCACACTTGGTCACACACACTCAGATATCAATTTCCTAAATATGCCTGAATGTTTTTATCAAGATCCATGAATTCTAAAAAAAAACGCCGGCTACCTATATCCACCCTCTATGTTGAGGAACACAGACACATTTAACTTGGGACGAAAACACAACCTGGGCTACAATCAATCAATATATACAAGGCTCCATGTGTTTTTGCTCTAACCAGAAGAAAAAAAACTGACCAGAGGCATATCTTTTTTTTTTTAAATGGTGTAAATTTCATTCCTCCAGGTTTAGCTATGGAACTTTTAGTTTGTGGTGTCGGTGTGTTTTTTGGGGGCTTTTAGTTATTATCCAAAGTACTGGAAAACATACTGTAGCATTATAAAAACATTTTAACGTCATTCGTGTTTAGGGTTAGGGTTATCTCCGGGTGTGGTGAGCAGTGTTCCTCTGGTGCTGCTCAGTGTGCGGAACCAAAAACTTGAGACAAGATGGAATCTGGTAAGTTAAAAAGCCTTTAATATCTCATGGCCAATGCATTGACAGTGCATGTATGCCTGTGTGTTTCAGCCATTAAGGCTTTCAACAGGGGAAAAACAAACAGTCCCTCCTTGGGCTGCATTTTTAGAAACATCTGTGTTGTGGATGCAGTAATTCAGGCTCGTTGATAGCAGAGTGTGAAAGGCCGACAATTTCCCGTTCTTGGACTGCTGCATGGTGGAGGTCGCATGTGCTCCACAGCCACTCCACATATTCTGCCTGAGAATTTGTAAATTGTTGGGATTGATTTTAGCATCATAGTGTGCCTCCATCTCCATCACTTGTTTACCGTGACTCAGTGGTCATTCTTAACAGGGCTTCGACGCTGAACACCACTGGAAGGTCAGTCCGTAGTGGCAGCAGCAGTGATCCCATTAAAGTGGATGTTTTTGCTCGTGGAGAAAGAACGTTATTTAGTCGTCTTCCGCAGTACATCAGACGGCAAGTGTGTTAGTGGGTCATGATAATGGACACACCGCATTGCCTCCATCTAGAGTCTTGGGCTAAATAGAAATTCCCAAATATGCTGATGGCAACGATGACTCTGCCCTGCAAATGATAAAGGCCAATGCACGTTCGGTGCTAGAGGCAGCATGTTGGGCAAACAGCAGGGCTGTGTGTGGAAGGATCATTAAAACTAGAGCCAGGCTGCGGAGGTTGAACACAAGGTCATTTACTTCTCCTTTATACAACTGTTTTAAAAGCGTGTCCAGTGATCCTGCCGGTGTCACGTCCTCGGATAGGTTTGTGTTTGCTAAATTCAATCGTCCTTAACAGGATTGAATGAGCGTGTGCACACAACTGTCAGTGTTGCTGCTCCGCAAACATGCAAGGCCACTTCATCAGAACTCTGGTCGATAGAGTAGTCCGTGTGAAAGAGAGGCTATTGAAACCAGAGGTTATTAAAACCAGTAAATAAAACACTTTCTCCACGTGCATACAATCATATGCTCGTAAAGCTCAACAACAACTCTTGCTCCTCTTGGTCTAGTTAATGGGTGGTGTTTCACTGAAGTGCAGAGCAGAGGAGGTTAGGCACTCTTCTGCCTGAGTCATCAGCCCTTAATATATACACTGACACACGCATACACTAAGTCCTTATCCCCCATTCATGTCCGTCAGTAGCTGCTGTCCACTTTCCTTAGAGAACCGGTTAGTCATGACCTGTCTCTGGCCAATGAGGGAAGCCGTAGGTGTGAGTCATGCTTGTCACAGAAGAGTGACTGACAGATGAGACTGCGGCAAGGTTAACACGGAACATTGTTTATGTGTTATGACCAGGTCTGCATGCTGTGAGACGCTCTGTGCGCCGTGCTTGATTTCTCCCCTTCAAACACTATAGAATAAAGAATTACAATACACTTAAACTGATATCAATAGAAAATTGATGTTTAATTCCAAGCCAGGTCTGGTATTCATCAAGGTATTTGCAGAATGTGCAGTCGTTAGAGAAATCGTAATCAAATTTAAAAGTTAAGTGGATTATGTTTGGCATATATTTTCCTAGTGGCGGGGGACAAAAAAAAAAATGAATGAATAAAACCCAATGCATAAAAGAATAGAGAATGCTCTTTGAAAAGAAATGACCCCAGTGAGTGATCCTGCACAGTGCCTTTGCTACGAGCCAGCTATGACATTCTGTTCTTGTATTCACTGCTTATTTCAGCGCAGAAATAAATCGAAAGGCAAGCTCGCAGACAAATGACAAATGAGGAAGCACAGCGTGAGAGATAATTGTTGTAAAGGAAATACCTACTTAATGGCCATATTGGCACGCTGCCCTCTTACGGGATGAATAAAATGTCTGTTCGCCTCCGAGCGAAAGCCAATTTAGCTGAAATGTCCGTGCAGACTGGTCTCGCTGGGCTTGCAGGGTTTGTGCAGAAATAAGCAAGACCTGCTCCTCTCACCTTTCCTGTTTTTCTTTCTGCCTTGTTCTCTCTCTGAGTGCCCATCATATTTCCCCTTCCTTCCTCCCTCCTTCTCCATCTCGTCTATCTAAGCAGTGTCTATTGGAGAGTTCTGAATTAGTAATGAGTTAATACTAAGATGAATTATTGTGATATTTTATTCAGTAAGCGTGGTACTCAGCTGTGCTTGTGTGTGTGTTGGCTCGTGTGCTCCAACTTGTCATTAAGGCAGAGTAAATTCGACAGTTCATGCCGATGTATTTGTACGCACATGCACGACAATACGCACATCCGCGCGCACACCCAATACAAAGTAGCGTTCTTAAGTGGACCACGATTAGTGCTCCCACTCAGTGAGTTCTTTTAGCAAAGGCTAAAAAGAACAGGCACCAGCCACTGGCCTGTCTGCTGCGTCTACAATCCAGACTTTACTCCATCCCCTGCATTCTTCAGACCTGTGCTTTGGCATTTTTCATAACTTATTTATGCAGGAGGGAAGCCACAAGGAGTACAAGTGCTGGCGTACACCAGTGAGAGAGCAAGACACAACAAGACAAGGCCAGGAGAAGTGGCACACACAAACGTTAACTATTCATTATGGTGACTAATTAAACATTAACTCCATTTTCAAAGCACAGCCCTGAATAGTGGAGCCACAGGGGGGAAGTGGATGCTCGTTACAATTACAGATACAATGCCAGCAAAAGACTAAAATGTCAATATGACAATGTTCCACTGGCCTGGATACCTTTGTTTCTGGTCTACTAGGATCTAAAAGTTTTTAGTTTTTTTAAGCTGTAATTAACTAATAACACAGTCCAACTGCTGCACTGATTTTACATTGCACTGAACGCGTCATATGCAATGCAGCAGAATGAGATTTGATCTTTTTTTTCTATACATTATATCCTTTACAAACAATGAAGCCTACATTACCAGTAATGCAACCTGACCGCTGGATAGTGGGGTCAGAGATTGATGCATGCTTTATGCAAATATCAGCTAATGTAGGTATTGTGGATAAAGAGGAATTCCACTTCTTACTCTACAGCCCCACATTTTTTTCAAACTTTCAGTCTTTCTATGTAACTAGTGGTTACCAAAGTGGGGTTGATTGGCGGGGTGCGACACACAGACGATCTTACAGAGCAGGGCCGTAATAAGCTGAGGTCTGTCTGCCTGCTGAGAACTGTACGCTTGCACAGTGCAGGCAGTATCTAGAGTTTAAGCTGCCCTGCCTGCCTGCCAAAGACTATGGATTTATTAATGGGCCCGCGACACAGGCGGCATATCTCCCGGTGCTGCTGATGGTCAGCCTGACTGTGACAGACAGTCAATGTGTTTGTGTGTGAGTGAGAGAGGCGGTGACAGCGGTGCACAGCATGTTGCACACAGCTTTACAATAAAGCAACAAAACACACGTTTTATTTTGTCTTTTATGTGGTGTAAGAAAATCTGGTATCATTATGAAACTGTGGCCGGACAAACATGGCATATAGATTTGATATAGTGCATATATAACATATCCAACGTCCGTACAGGGAATGCATCTCTCCTTCAATGCTCAATTTATCTGATTTTGCTCAGCTCACTGAGGAGCCACAGAAGATAGCATTTTTTCACATAAAGTTGTATTGCCCAACACATTGAGAAACCAGAGTTCCTCTTTAAGTAATGAAATCCTACTGCATTAACATAGTCAAGTGGAGAGGTGTGATCCTACAAACCTAATATCAGCATAAAGGATACTCCAGGCACAGTAGAAAGATGTAATCATGCACAAAGAATGCACATGTAATTTCCGTAAATGCTTCTGGTCACTGCAGGTGCTGTCGCTACCACAGCTCTTTATTATTTCCAGAGATGGCAGGTATGTAATCAACATAATGGTAAGTAAAGGTTCTGCACACATCAGCTTGACAAGAGAGTCGTCCCTGCTGAGTCAGGGAGGTGCGTCTGTTGAAAGGGCGCATGAAAAAATGCTACTGATTTTCCAATTTGTTGAGACCAAACAAAATAAGAGCATGTTTGCTGTGCACAAAATGTTTTTTACCATTGATCCTTTTTGGATTTGTCTGTTAAAATGTGTTTCATACGGTGGCCCTGAGAGCTCAACGCACTGCAACTTAAGAAAACACATGCAAGTGGACAAAACACAAGCAAAGTAAGAAAACATCTTCATCAATTTGACAACACAACACAACACATTACAGAAACGCGCTGCAATTACAGAAAACGACAACGGAGGTGTTTCCAGGGGACACCTAAAAGGTTGTTGTTGCTGCCGCAGTTTGGAGTTGTTAAAGTCCGTCAGTGATATTGGAAAATGAGCTAAATTGTTAGTGTTTTTGGTTTATTTTAATAAATGATCAATTTTATTACTGCATAATAAGCAAAATGTCAACGCTCGGTTAACATTAGACATCTGCAGTAATATCTGAATCATGCGATCACAATGTTAAATTAAACCAAAATCACTTACAGTTTAGCTCATTTTCCAATATCAGATGGATACCGACTTTGACAACTCCAAACTGCGGCAGCAACAACAACCTTTTAGGTGTCCCCTGGATACACCTCCGTTGTCGTTTTCTGTAATTGCAGCGCGTTTCTGTAATGTGTTGTGTTTTGTTGTGTTGTGTTGTGTTGTCAAATTGATGAAGATGTTTTCTTACTTTGCTTGTGTTTTGTCCACTTGCATGTGTTTTCTTAAGTTGCAGTGCGATGAGCTCTCAGGGCCACCGTAGTTTAAAACTATAAAACGCTGTCAACTATTCAGAGGTAGTTTGCCTGCCACAAGCTTGGCAGCCTGTCAGACCCCAGCTTTAGTCATTCTGTAATGTGGGTTCGCTGCATAAGTGTCAGACATAATAAAAATCTATTTAAGGAAAACAACATTGTGTGCTTCAGCAACAATGCATGCAAGATGTGCAAAAGGAGTTTGGTCTTAAGCAGAACTTTTCTCTAAGCACTGTGTTAATTTGACCACTTACTGTATGTAGCAACAACTCTGTTCTATAGCACGCAGCACTGTGTTGTAATTGCATTATGACCTTGCTTTGAGCCAGAGCTATGAGAAAATAAGTGCCTCTGTGACTGCCTTTCTCTTTCTCTTGAATGTGCTGATCAACCCACAATAACCATCCATTACTTTAAGGTATGTAAAGTACAGCACATTCTCAATCTGAAAATGTTTCTGTCCTTCAAGAATGGCCAATCACATAAGTTCAGAGAGTTGCTCCTAATGACAAAAAAGAAAATACTTATTATGACATTTTCTAAGAATGTCTCCTCAGAGACCAGTCCTGGGAAAGATTGAATTTCTTCACACAGCATCTCAGCCTTTAAAAGTGATCCTCAGGTGAAACACTGTCAGGAGGAAGGAGGTGGACTTTTAAGAGTACAAATGGTGTTATAAAGTTATATAGGAAGACTGTACCAGCAGTTTGACGCAGTGTAGCACCTGTGCATAAAGAATACCATTGCTATGCTGGTTATGTGTGCAACACTTTAAACAGGAAGCTGTTATTTTGCATTAGGTTGCTTTCTTTGCATAAAGTGCAAGAATGAGAAACAGTGGTTAATATAAGACCAGATGTTGAGTTAGGAACGATAAGACCCAATCAGGAAGCGGACATGCACGTCTATGTCATTGTGTACATACGTTTCTGCACGTCTTGACAAAAATGCAAACCCAGAGTTTTCTTGGTTTCAGGGGCTTGAAACCTCATTCCTTGTGGGCGCCACAGGGACTGAGGTGTTGACCCTAAACCCACTGCGCTTTACTCGGCTAATAGTAAGAGTTTTCTGGTTCTTTTACTGGATTCTATTGTTTTTTCAATCACTGGTTTATGATGGTTATTTCACATTCCAACCAACTCCACTAATACAGACTGGCCTGCAATCACAGAAACTTTTGAAAGCTTGGCCATTTTAATTAGTAAAACCACTGCTTGCTAAACAAATGTCAGCAAATAAATAAAACATCTATAACATTGAATTATTCTTCAGAAATGATTTTTGCATAAAATAAACTCCTCATAAATATATCATGTCTTTTAATCTGGGTATTAATGTATCTGTCCATTCCATGTCCATGATCTATATATATATATATATATATTTATTCCTTTTGATCAACCAAACAAACATTGCTTGTGTCATACCTACCAGCAGCGTCAACCATCCATGACCATTTTAACTTTAATCACTTTTACTGCAATCAGCTTGGTATGGTAAGTCTGTTTTCCACAAAGCTGGGCCACATTTGTTAAGGACCTTCATTCACAAGCTAGTACAAGATATCCTGGTTGGGTTTTTCAAGTAAAAAAAGAAAAGGAAGATAATTAAAGAACCTGCCTTACTGTGCCAGTGATGTATTTCAGTAAAAGTTGCACTCAGTAAATCCAGTATAATGATTAATGGACAATATGAATGAAGGGTGTAAAGTGTTTGTTAGCTAGTCACTAATGACATTATAGATGGTTAATATATCATATTCACTATTCTACAGATGAAAAATGAGCCATCGAAGGACCTAAAAATCCAATTTTGTTAAAATTGGATTTAAAACTTGAAGCAGCAATTTTTGTAGTGATTTTTTTGCCTGTACACTGCCCGCTGTGCAGCAAACTTATCCTTACATTACATGTCATTTCATTTAGCTGACGCTTTTATCCAAAGCGACTTACTATAAGTGCATTCATGAGGGTACCAACCCAGAACAACGAGAATCAAGTAAGTACAATTTGCTTCAAAAAAGGAAAACTACAAAGTGCTAAATGTAAGTGCAATATATAAGTGCAACTACATTTTTTTATCCAAGGTGTAGTTGGAAGAGATGTGTCTTTAGTCTGCGGCGGAAGATGTGAAGACTTTCTGCTGTCCTGATGTCAATTGGGAGCTCGTTCCACCATTCAGGAGCCAGAAGAGCAAACAGTCTTGATTTTGTTGAGTGGCCAGGTGTCCCTCGCAGTGAGGAAGCAGCAAGCCGATTGGCCGATGCAGAGCGGAGTGGACGGGTTTGGGTGTAAGGTTTAACCATGTCCTGGATGTAGGCTCGGCCCGATCCGTTCACAGCACGGTACACAAGTACTAACATCTTGAAACAGATGCGGGCACCCACTGGTAACCAGTGAAGGGAGCGGAGGATCGGTGTAGTGTTACTGAACTTAGGTTGTTGAAGACCAGTCGAGCTGCTGCATTCTGGATGAGCTGCAGAGGTCGGATAGCACTAGCAGGCAGACCAGCCAGGAGGGAGTTGCAGTAGTCTAGAGCCTTTAACCAGGAAACAGCTTGGAAAACGGTTGATGAGAGCAGTGAGACCGACAGGAAACGTTAAAGCCGTCGGCCTTAAAACCAAAACAAAGAGCTGAAAGATGTAAGAACTCTTAGTAGAGCTGAGGGAAACAGCTCTGAGAAGTCAGATGATAATTATCTCGAGGTTGAAGACTATAAACGATCCGTTACCCATTACAAAGTTATTTGATCCGATTTAATCAATAAGTGTAGCTTTAATGGCCTTTCACAAGCTGAAAGACCTATTCCTGTATAATGCATCTACGAAGCCTTAATAAATAATGCGTTCACATTAAAAAAGTCTAATTGTGAGAAGAAACACATTATCACACTGAGGTGCATTTAGACAAAGGCAAACCCTGACGGTAGCAATTTAGAGCAGCTAAAGATTTTTAATACTTAAAAATGATTCCAAACTGAGTCACAGGGTGTTTTTTAAGGGAGCGTAGCTTTAAATATTAAATAGTCAACTCTAAATGTTCCACAAAGACAAAAATTTCACTCGGACAGACAAACAACTCGTTTCTCTCTGTAAAAGATCTTTCGTTTTCTCCCTTTCTTCCCCACAGCTAGACAGACAGACTCCCACATGGACCATGCTGAGAGGGCATCTTGGATCTTTGCTGTCCTGTGGGAACATAAGAGGAGATAAACAATGGCTGACCTGCATGAGATTAGGTGCACACAGGGAGAGGAACACGCCAAGGTAGAGGAGGCAGGCAGAGGACTTGAGTGTATTTCTGTAAATGTCTGTGTAAACACTAAAGGTTTCGCCGCATACGTCCTTGTTTGTTTGCAAAAGGACGTTGGCCTCACAAATCCGCCTGCCACTTTAATAAGCACTCGCACCTGTGTCCCACCAAACAGTTATTAAGTCCTCCAACATCCCTGTACATCACTCTGTATGTAAATAATGGTGCTGCTCGTGGAGATGACTGCAGCGAGAGATCAAGCTAATGTTAGTATCTTCACTGGGACCATTTAGCATGCAGCTAATAGCCTCGCTCCATGGGAGGCCGCCGGAGCAGTGTGTCGGCGGCTTTCCGAAATGGCTGCGCTGGAACTGGAACGCAAGCTCAATATATCTCATGTGGGAGGAGTGGAACAATGAGAAACGTACACATAACCCACACAGAGGGACGCACACAACTACACCGAGTTTATGTCTTCCAGCAGACGTGGATATATGGCAGTTGAGATCCATTAGCTGTAAACATGTAGAATCTGTCTGCTGAACAGAAGGCGTCTCGGTGGGGAGCCAGCTGGCAATGTGGAGGTATAATAGTTTGATGGAGAATATGTGTGTGCATGCATGGGTGCATGTTTGAGTGAGTGTGTGTGTGTGTGTGTGTGTGTCTGAATATCCTTGCAGGGCTTGTTATGGCCTCCAGAAGCAAAGCTACCTCTGTGGGGGCGAAAACTGTAAAGGTCCCATTAACTGTGCTGGGCACCACAGCAGGCATCCGAATATCTGTGACCTTTGCATAAAACAAACAAAGGAAAGCTTCTGGAGAATGAGTTTGAAATCACACTGCAGCCCCCCCCTCTTCACAGAGAAGACAAAGGTGAATGTAGCTGTAAAGAAATCTGGACAAAAGGGTAGAGCCAGGTCATTTTGACCAGAGAGAAGCTGAAAGTGTCAAAATAAAACTTTCTCAGAATACTAACACATAACAAAATGTGAGTGAAAACAAAGAACTTTCTGGAGTTTATTCAATTTGACTGCCGTTTAAAGATCTGATTTATTTTTCCATAAAAGGCACCATCTATATACGTTCTGCAAACTAGATGAGGGGGGGGAACACATTCTTTGGAGGCATTTGAACTGCCCACCATACGGGAATCGATTCAGACCTGCTTGAAGTGACTCACCATTGTGAGAAGGAGAGTTTTGTGGGCAGCAGCACTTTAGGCTATACCCTCAAAGGCACAGTTGAAAGCACATGTTCAGAGCGGAGTTACACACCAGTCAGCAGGCTGCTTTACACCTAAAGTGTAATTCTATGCACGTTTCAGCAGCCCTGTGGCTCCGTTATCTCCCACCTGAATCACAAATTCAGGGAGTGTGTCAACACCAGCGGTAAACATTGCTGCACAAAGACCCGGGTCAGCTGTCAGTGAGAAGTTCCGAAATTAATGTATCACAAATACTGATATCAATACACACACATATTGTTTACAGTGTCAGAAATGATCAGTTTGTTGATGGCAAATACTATTATCATTATTGTTGTTATTATTTAGTAGTATTGCAGCAAATACACAGAAATTCAGACTTAAGTAAGGCACATCCCTTTAAACCTGAAAAAAAAAATCTTGTCAACTTAATTTAAGACAAAAAAAAAAATCTCTTCTAGTTGAGGCAAGTTTGTCTTTAATTGATATATTTTCCTCAAAAAATTTGATGAGACTAAAAGACTTGAGCAAGTGTGAATACTGGAATTATGCTTTATTCCCAAGGTGGCCAGAGACACATCTCCAGATGAATGATACATGTGCAGAAAAGCAAGAGATGGTGAACAAATTTGCAATAACAGCTTTAATCCATCCATCCATCCATTCTCTTGTGAATACTGCTTATCGTTTAAAGGTCGTTGGGGCGGGAGCCAGTCTCAGCTGACATTAGGCGAGAGCTGAGACAGGCGGCCTGGCACATCTCAAAGGCCCCAAATATAGAGACAAGCAACTAATCATGAGACAAACAACCACTCATATTAACACTTATGGTCAAGTCTCTTACTGACCTAACCCGAATCTGCATGTCTTTGGACTGTGTAAAAGGCCTGAGAACCTGGAGAAAACCCACACAAACACAGGGCCAGCATGTAAATTTCAAATAGAACGGTCCCAGCCGAATGGGGATTCGAACCCGGAACCTTGTTGCTGCAAGGTGCCAACCACCACCGTGCCATTCCTTATCAACTTAAGTCAGAGTTATGGCCACAGTTTTTTTTCTCCAACCCCAAGTGGCCATAGAAATCAGTTACTGCAGATGTAAAGGAGAGATCCAGATTTTTCAGATCTATATCTTAATATAGACATTATGTGGCTGGCTCCATGCAACCCCAGTGCGCCTGCGTCAATGTAGCTATTAGCTGACTTGTGAGACATTGTTACCTTTTCCCTGTCATCTCCAAACAGATTCTGGTGTCGTGGCATCCTCGATACAACACAGAAGCCACCTGCATAAGGTGCCTTGTCAAGTTGAACTAAAGTTAAAATGATTCAAATTCAACAAGCCAAGTCAAATGGGTGTCTTGCAAGGTTTTTGCTGGAATATGTTTTTGTTCTCAGTCACGGCGGAGGAACACGTCCTGGCAGTCACATGGAAGTTTGTAGCCCAGACAAAGCACCAACAATGAACCTATGTGTGACTGCCAGGATGAAGATACCCACTTGATTTGGCAGAATCAGACTGCTGAAGCCTCATATTAGCATAGAATGCACATTTTCACAGGCTGTGGATTTGATCCTCTTTGCTGGGTTTTCCCCAAACATTACAAGACTTAGGAGCAGCTCCTAAGCATTTAACTCTGCAGCTTCTAAGACAAATAAATACAAAAAACTATGCCAAGAGTTGTCAACTGCTATGGACAGAAAGGACCTTGCATTCGCCCTAATGTGTTTGGTTTAGTTTGAAACATCGGGTTATTCTCATCTTTCAGGAAGTAACATTTACAAATTCATGCATTACAACATGTATTTTTTGGAACATCGTTAATACCAGTGTACATATAATCTTTTACATTGTTTTATAGTTTGTTTGTAGCTTGCTGCTGGGCTAGTGGGTGTTTTGGAGTCTGTGTTCATAATGAGTTACTCAGCGATAAAGGTTTAATCTGCAGCAGTTTTCGACAACATGAACTTCCACAGGGGAAATAAATTCATGACCAGTATTAAAAAAAGTTATTTGCGTTTCCCGACGTTGTTACTGGGGACATTTTAAGGGAGCAAATCTTTCAAACAGACAAGAATTTAGCCTCTCGCTGATCGTGAGCTCCACAAAACTGATGTCTGAGAAATTGTCAGGGAAAATGACGATACGAGACTGGAATAGTCTTGCTACAGTAACTCAGTCAGCTGACTGGTGGCCACTGACACAGTGAGCTGTCTACAGACGTTCAGCTGAACTAAGAGCTCGGCTGGTAAGCAGCCGAACGCTGTGACATTGTCAGATGTGTTAAGAAGGATGAAAACATTGCAGTTGAAATCCACAAACTGATACTTTGTATGTCGCACAGTGTGATCGCTCACACAAATGTGAGGGATTACTTCAGGACATAGCTCTCACTTTATCCCTGAGAATATTTCGTTTACTTCCTGCTAATTTCTGAGTGTGAAGTGAAAAACTTTGTTCTTACTCATATTGTAATGATGGGAAAAGTGTATTGAGGCAATCTTTCTGATGTTTCAAATGCTGCTCGGCTCCTTTTGGAGCCACAAAAGGTTTTACACAACATTTTTCCCTATGCAGTTGCATTGTCCAGGACCTGTAAACAGACTTTGATGTGCAAAAAAATCAATAGAGCGCCTCTTTAATGATGTTGAAAAGTGGGATAATAAAGGCAGGTTCTTACCATATGTTCTCTGAAGATAAAACAGCCAGTACATTAATAGCTGACCATGGTGTTACTTGTCCATGCTTTCACATCCTCAGATCTCAAATAGCAAATAAACTGATGATTAAAATGTTATCAGGGAATTATCGTCACATCCATGAAAAAAGGCTGAGAAGAAAATAAATCTTTTCAGGCAATCTCGCCTTCATTGACTCACTGAAAGGACTTGGCAGGAGAGCTGTGTCTGTGCTCAGTGTTGTCTCAGTCATGTCACCAAGATGATGACTTAGTAACTGGAAGGGAGCCAGCCGGATAAAAAGACAGCACTGACGTACTGTGCTGTACACAAATGTGTGGGTTTGTGTAGATGAGAATATATGTATGTGTGTGTGTGTGTGTGTGTGTGTGAGAGAGAGAGAGAGAGAGAGAGAGAGAAGCTGCAGTGAATGAGCAGAGGGATGTGTTCAAGTGTGTCTGCGTGTTCAAGTGCATGAGTGTGTTGCATGAGAGGACGAGGTAAGTAAGTTGTTTCAAGCACATTACCCAGTCAGTAATTTGGGCTGATTTCAAGTATGAGCCATTTAGTGCGCAGCAATTCAGCGGAGAGCTTTTCACCTCCTCCTGCAAGAGTGGTGTGTGTGTGTGTGTGTGAGTGAGAGAGTGAGAGAGTGTGAGAGTGTGAGAGTGAGTGAGTGAGTGAGTGAGGTTCAATCTTTCCCTCTCTCAGTGTAGCTACAAATTAAACTTCTCCAATAGAAATTCCACCTAATGACTCTCCAATACCTACATATCCCATAACTAAGTTTGTTTCCATAAAAGCACCTAAAGGAGAAATAGTAGAGGGATCTCGTCTCCATCTTTAATCTAAAAAAAGGATGGAGGCAGTTTACCTCAGTCATCAGCTCACTCAGCGTCGTGCCTCTCCCATCATGGCTTCATTTAATGAGCTCTCACTTTGCCACACAATGCTCAATGGACAAGAAGACCAGGAGCTGTGTGTGAAATGTGTGACATTTTGCAGGCTTGGACAGCTCAGGAGGGTTGAAAGTAAAAAAAAATGAAGAAATAATTGCAGTAGTTTGAAAGTGTTTCTCCCACAGCCAGCAGCAGTAATATATGATAAATGCATCTGTTTAAAAATCCGTCCGTGAAGTTCACTTGTAAAAATGATATAAATACGCTTAGTGTGTTAAAACTTTGAGTCGCTTTTTGGACACCTGTCCTAACATTCAGGGTTGATATTGGGATGATGTGTTAAATAACAGCAGCACTGGATCTGTTGGTTATCAGCCTTTCAAAATACAAACAAAACACAGCTTTGTTCTGTCGCCCTGCTCCTCACACAGAGCTTGGGGACTGGAGCTGATGATACTGAGCGTTAGTTCACTTGTGCTTTGCAGCAAGGAATGGAAATATTTCATCTGAGACATTCAATACCAACGTTTCTTTGAACGTAGGTGTGAGATTTCACATATTTTGTTATTTCTTTTTTTCTCCACATCCATCATTTCTTTTTTCAGCTCATACGATTCCAGTCAGTTCCAGACATATGGTTAACTGGTTTGTGACTTCATATAATCATAACTAATTTAAGTCTGTGATCTACAGTGAATCATTCAAAATTATCATAAAAAGGACCACATCAAAGTCTGGCTAATTGTATTTTCTTTTCCACTTCTTCTTTGTTACAGCAGCTGTGATTGATATTTGCCGTAATTACTTTGTGGCTTGTTAGTGTAATTTCAAATGACAATGACATTTCCAAAAGACGACGACATTTGCAAATGACAATGTGGAAATAACGTGACAGTGTAAAATTGTTTTTTATCCTAGACATGAACTTACAGATAATTATAACCCGCATTTGCAGCTCACCTCAGCGTTACAGAGCTTTATAATGAGTTTCGGCTCATTGCTCAACAGTCCAGCCCACACCTTTACTTCTGCTTCTGGTTCATTGTGACCAATTTCAATGAGAAGGAAAAAAGCCCACTGTGCAGCAGAGTGCAGTTGGCAGTGGGGTTTTTTCCACCAAAAGAGCTGATGTTTCCCTCAGGAGTTGGCGAAAAGCAACAAACAGGTGAAAGAAAGAGAATATTGGACGCAGATTTGCAGAGTAGCCAGAAATGTCAATACAGAAGCCAAATCAACGCTAATCCTGCTCTGTAACCGCTGGATGTGTAAAAAAGCAAATCCTGTATGTCAACTTAAAGGATGATGATACTCTTCACTTTTTGTTTTGCACAAATTATTTACCATGTCCCCAAGTGCCAACATTACTTATTCAGAATGAGAAAGGAAGATGAAGAGTTGGATTTAACTATTTTAACCATTTGATACACAACATGGGTCAAAAGTGACCTGACCTGACTTTCTATATCTTTGCACGAAATTAAATGAATTTAATTTCGTCATTCAGTATTTCAGGTATCCCTCCATTAACTTCATTTAATGGAGGGATCATTTTTAATTTTTCCTTTCTTACTTTATGAACAAACATCACCTTTACACATTGTAGTGAATACATACTGTGTATTCACTGCAGAACACCTGCCATACATTTCACACGGCTGCTTTTGCACATCTGATGCATGTAAGTCTTATTTCACAATCCATTACTAGTGAGAAAGAGAAATATGTACAATACTAGCTAGCTTTTAGCTAGTTGACATATTCTTTTCTAGCTAGCTAACCATAGCTAGATCAACAAAATTATTCTCAAAATAGAACAGTATATATACTAAAATTTCTTGTGCAGTAAGAAAGGAAAAATGAAAATGATGATTAGCGGTAATCGAAACCAGGATATGTAATGAATACTTAATGAAATGAAATTGATTTCAAAGACATATCATAGAAACCCTCAGCTATGCATGATGTAACATAGGAAATGAATACGGGTCATTTTTGACCCATGTTGTGCACTATAAGGGGTTTGCATAGCTTGTGTATCAAAGGGTATCAAAGAGTATTTCCTTTTTCATGTCAAACCTTTTGAATTCGTAATTTAGAGGAATCAATGTGAGTTATAGGGGGTGTAGTAAGCTACCAGAGTGGGACCTTTAAGCACTGCACTTTGTAGATCATATGACAAGTAAAAGAAGTAAAACAATGAAAAGAGAGCTAGAGAAATAAGTTTTGGTCCTTTCAGTTTTTGTTTCAGTAGTGTTAATGGTCCTTCTAGGGACTGGCATTGGAAAAATAGCAGTAAGAGGCTGCGATTCTTTGCATGGAATTATTGCTGTGAGATTTTCTAAGTATCGTTAAACTTAAAGGATGATGAATTGCCAAAGTTGTGTTTGCTACCCAATTCACAATTTGTTTCCCATACCCACAAGTGGCAAAACTTGTCCTTACTTTAAGGACAGTGTTTCAGATTTCTAGTGGACAAATCTGGGTTATGTCATAACTTATTCTTTAGAAGTATCCCTAGCTATATATTGGCAAATGGCAAAAATATCTAATACTAGCAATTAACATGCTGCCGTTAATAATTTAGTTTTTACAGTTTTTATTTCAGGCACCTAATTCCCTATTGCAGTCCCTCCAGCTTGACATAACCTTAATCCTAAAGCCACTTTTAAACGTACAGTTCCAGTGTGGATTGATAAACTCAGTGTGTTTTCCCACTGGTTCAATTTCATTTCTCACAGAAGAAAATTCAAGGGAATCAAAGTGTATCAAGAAAAACCCTTTGAGAGCAATTATTCTGCTATTGGGCAGGGGTGAGGAAGTAAACACGAACAGAAGGTCCTGAGGAAGGTCTTCAGATCAAGAAAGAATCACACTGGTTCAGGTCGGACATCAGTTATTCATCTGTGCCTTGTTTGGCTAGCTGCCAGCAAGTGTGGATTTCTCTCACATTGGTATGCAAAGCGCACTTGGCCAAGGGAACCATTGGGCTCAAACTTGCAGAGTACACCTCGTAGTGGGTCAGATCGAGGTTGGATCACCTTTCCACCAAGAACAAAATGTTTGTTCAATTGCTTTGGACCAACAAATGTAAACACTTTGTTCAAATCGGCCTAAGCAAACCACAACAAGCAGGAAAAGAACATTGTCGGATTCAGCTGGCCTCGTGATGGCGCGTGAAGATGCCCACAACCTTCATCGAGTTGTTCTGGAGCTTTTTGTCGTATCACCCTTCTTCTTCATCAGCAGTTTGACTTTGCCCAGTTGTTATAAAATTGTTAACTTTCAAGTTCCTATGAACATTTTGAGGACTTGTCCTTCATGCTGGATTACAAGTTCAGATGAAGATTCATTTGACTACCACTGCAATTACTGGCAAATCATGTATATCCCATTTTGAATTGCTAATCGCTTTTTTTTGTCCTTTCTTGCTCTCTCTTTATCCCAGTAGTTTCTCCTGGGTTTCTATCGGCCTGAACGAAATCACACATAGGATTCATTGTTTAGTTTTCATCAGATAAAGTAGCTTTTCTTTAGTTGTTATCAGCAGGCTTTTCCTCTGGGCTCTCCTGTAGTAAACAAACACTGTTATTTACAAGATTATTTATTATTTAAACTTCAGGCACACAGATCTCTGCAACTGTAAACCATGACTCAACATTAAATAACGGCAGAGTCTGGATAAATATCTCACAATATTTTAATGAATTACTCCAATGATCCAGATCAGCACCGTCTGAGAAAACAAGGAAGCATTTCTCCTTAAACCCTAATTGCAAGTAAATTAAACAACGATTTATGAAATTGCCCCCACATTAGAATAACTGAAATTACCTGTATTTTCCAGCCGTTGTTTCAGCACAGTCAGAGAACCACTTCAGCATTCAGCCCGGGTGGCCGCTGCAAATGATTGCTGATAGCTGAAGACCGGAGACACGGTGACTAATTAGAAGGAAGTTGAAAAGTTCAGTGCAAACTGCATGCAGGGGGAGGGCGAGCCATTTACACAATCTCAACTTCCTTTACCTGAGTTAATGAACATTCCTCGAATAACTAATTCCTCGAATAACTCTCCACTGTTCGTAGAGAAGAGCTGAAATTACTCACCACATTGTGATGGCTGAGGAGGTTGGAGAACACTTAGAAAAGTATTTTCAGACTAAAATGGGGCTATTGTTCAGTCCAAGGTTGTCTGTGCACATTTAGTCCTCCCCTAGTTCTTTAAATAACGTGCTTTACTGAGTAGTTCCGCATTTTAATTCTACTAAACAGCCAAAGAATGTTATATATCTGTGCCTTTACGTCAACATGCATCCTTCAAGCTTCCTTAAAAGACTTCCTGAAGTACTCATCCTAAAGTAATTTAAAGGTGGAACGAAAAATATATTTTTGCTAAGAAATATAAATATAAATATTTTTGGTTTTTGAGTTTGTTTAGATTTTTTTTTACCTCTGTATTGGACATGTCAAGGAGGACAGCAACATAATTAGACTGATGCAACATACAGCCGAACGGTTTAGGTGATGCTCGAACAGAACTGCTTTTAACAATGTGTCCAACCATGTCAGAAATCAGCAGTGTTTATACCTCATTCAAATGGGCAATGCTATGAAAATACCAGCTCGCCATCACAGAGAGAGGGGAGATGTCTACTCATCTGAATCTGGAACTATGGTTTGACTTTCAAGCTATTTCAAATTTCAAATTTCTAGTGTTTTAAAGGCCCTTTTAGTTATGGACATTGCAAATAAGCAGTTGTTCCTAATACTGTAAGGCAACAGATTGGATTTGAAGCATCTCTATGTAATGTATCTGTCCCTATCGAAGGAACATTAACATGTGACTTAGTCAAATCTAAAACTGTTTATTATCCCTACTTGGCTTTGTACATAACTTTGTGTCACAAGTCGAATGATGAAATTAACTACAGAGTGCTAAGGTGACAGGACAACCAGTTCCTGTGAGATTTAACAGTCTGGTCACTTGCCATCTCAGGAACTGAGCCCATGGAAAAGAGACGGCTGATGCACGCTAGCCCTTTATTGTACAATGATAAACACGGATGATGTTAAAATAACATGAACAAAAAGTAATAATACTGGCAAGCATAGTTTCCAGTTCAGAAACAAAAGCTCACATGGCATGTTTTATCAAATATGTCCAACAGCAGTTTTAGCCTCTGTGCAGGAGCTGCAGTATCTTTCTGTTTTCCTGAAACAGAAAGTGAGGATGATTCAAATCCCGCTTGAAAGAAACTGACGGACATGGAGATTACTATGTGTATGGAATGAAATCCACTGTGGTGATGTGAATACTTGCACATTAAACCCAGTGAAACAGTCCAGTTGACTGTTGTGATCATTTTTCTATGAGCCAATTCATGTCTAATTAAACTTTAAAAGCTCTGAACTGGCATAGAGTGTTTTAAATAGGCTGCAGGTGATGTGACAAGTAGGACGTCAATCTTTATGTTCCAATAGAGCAAAGTTCAGGCAGCGGTCACTGCATGCCAGGAAGTCGTGAGCTATTAGTGTGTGTGTGTGTGTGAGTGTGTGTGTGTGTGTGTGTGTGTGGGGTTGGATGTCTCCAACTGTACCTCTGTGTGACTCTGTGCCTGGCTGGTAAGAAGAACTAATTTTCCGGTCCACTTGTTCACCGGCTTCCTTCAATTAAGGCTGGGGTCGGTGAGAGGGCTCCACTCTGACATCAATTCTGACCGAGCGGGCAAGAGGCCACTGCCACGCCGGGGAAGGAACTCATCTTATGTTTGTGTGTGTGTGTGTGTGTGTGTCATTCTGGTGTGCATGTATGCCTGTGTTTAAACTGCTACTATATAAATCTGCTGATGACTTATTACATGCCGCAGAGTCAATACATTCAACCATCACAGCCTCAATTAGGCTAAATATTGAGGGAGGAGAAACTAACACGTTGAGATTGACAAAGTTTTCTTTTGCACGTACATTAAACAAACTGCCTAAAGCTGAACTGTACTGCAGTCACCTTTGAGCTGAGGTTGTAAAGTGGAAACAAAATATTTATGCCTCACTGATTTAGAGAGTGAGTAAATCCTTTCTTCATGTGTAGTGGCCTGTAACAACTTCATGAAAGAGGCACAAAAGCTGTGGTACAAAAGACATTTAAATAACTATAACTGAAATGGCAGTGTCGTGTGCTGCATTGAAAAAAAAACTAGATTGTAGCTGACAGTTTTGTGCCATGGTGGAGTGTTTTGATTTCTTACTTGAATGATTTGCATTCGAATGTTTTCCAGAGATGAAAATACTTACAACAATAAGTGTACTTCTAGGTGCAGCCAAGGCTTGATGTAAGTAGAGTAACACAGGTACTATACTGCCAATCCAACATACACCATCTTGCAAGTACTTTGATAGCAGTACTTAATGTCCACTCCTGGAAGTAATTACGAACAGAGGTACTATTTACCTCTGTCTGAGTAGTGTACGCTAAAAACTATTCTCTATTCTTGTCCATTCAAAAGATTTACACCCCAAGTAGTATAACGTCTAAAAACTACTGCAAGGCTAGTTTCAGTATTTTCATAGGATTTACAATGGCAAAAAAAAGTAAAACAGTGCTAACATTTAAAACATCATCATTTAAAGCTGCACTTATCAGTGTTGAGATATGTAATGGTATCGGTTAAATTTTATGTATTTTAGACATTTTGTATTTAATTTTTATTAACTATGCTAATGTCCACAATCATGTATTTTGATACAGGGCTGCAACCTGTTCAGCTCTCATTATCTTGCTAATTTAACAAAACTATTAATCTATTTCCCAACATCATAAAGAGTGGAAATGATGAACCTAATGATCTATTTAAAGTATGGATGAGCTGTATATTTTACAAATATTACACATAACGCCTAACTGCATGTGGTGTGTGACTATTCTTGTCAATCGTTATCGTTGGCTCAAAAATCAAGGTCTGAACTGAGCCATGGATTTGGCAAAACGTTACACCCCTAATATAATGTAGTCTTGTACATAAATTCACACATCACATAATGAGAAGTAAACGATATAAATGGTGCTGTTTTCTATTTTAAACCCAAGCCAGGTGGCAAACAGACTTAATGCAAGCAAGTGACACCTGACATTATTTAGCTATACAGCTTTGGGGACATCTCTTGAATCTCAGCAATCTGCTAATGACAGTAACACTCAGTTGAGCACATACCGCTGCTCAGGCCCAACAGTCCCCTCATGAAACCACATTTAAATTCACGAGATCCACATTTTTATTAGGATCTGCACCAAATTGCACACACTCATAAATATCAGTCCCCTAAATATGCCAGATCTTTTCATCAACATCCATTAATTATTCTCAGAGAAATGTAATGAATAAAAATGAAATGAAAAACTCGACTATCTGCCAATGTTAAAGAAAGTTAAAAGAAAACGGAATCAGATCCCTGATCCAGATCCACATTAAAATTTGATGAGTTCTTCTTTGGGTCCATCCCCCACATAACCTCCTTCACGAAGGCAATCTAGGAGAGTAGTCTTTAGCAGACCAGTGCTGGCTAGCTCGACAGTATATGTAAGCACTAAGGATAGCTTCCTTTCGAAGTCCAGTGTGTTTTACATTCTTCAACATCATCATTGTTCTTTTCTGCGAAACATGAGGGACATGCATTGGCAGCGGTGCTCATGTCCCACTCTTAAAACCTTCACACTTACAAAATGTTTCGCTCCTGGTGCAATGCCACAGTTCTGCCACTCCAACAAACTGATGAAACCCTGAAACACAACCCACACTATGGCTAAAACGAAACAGTTGAAAATAAATACAGTCTCCGAGCTCGACCTCGCAGTCGAGTGGAACAGTGAGCCTGTGGTGGCTCAAATGATCAGTTTCCCTCTTGGCTTCACATTTCTAAAAATAGTCCCATAAACCTCAATAATGTTATTGTCAGAAGAGATGCTTTTGGCAAATCCCTTTAAAAATAACTGTGAAAATGATAAATGTGTTTCTTTTGGATGATAAATGCCCTCAGTGACACAAACATGTTTTACTGTAATATAAGATTTCAATGAATTCATTTTTATCTGCTAAAGCTTTATTAACAAACTATACCAACCATAATCAACAGCCACTGTGATGAGTAATATGTGGGCATCCCATTTCCAAGGCAAGATCCTATTAAAATGTTCTTCACCGGCATTTCCAGTCATGCCGAGCTCAATGCTAGCTTCATCAGAGATAAACTGAACCCTCGGCTGCAGCTTCTCTGTGGGATAACAAGCATTCCCATGAAGCAATAAAGTAGCTCTGCGATAATAAGGTTAAATCCAATTTTGAAAAACAGAAAGCTCACATGACAGTCATGATAATCACATGACAGCCAGACATTCCTATGTTCTACTGATGAAAAACAAGAGTCACAAACCATGCTTTCATTATTATCAGGAGCGACATATTGGCCTGAAGAAGGAATCTGCAAAATAGAGTCATAAAGAACGGCTGATTAAATTAATCAACTCATTTATCGGAAGATAACATAGGGATTATTTTTTAAGACACAAATCTTTGATGTTTTGTTATGGTTGGATTCAATTCAGCAATAACCTTCCTATGTATTTATAATCTGCAACAACATGAGGTGCTTTGGCTCGAGAGCTTTTCCACTCTTGTTTTATTTTTCATAAACGAAAGGCAAACAAATAAATAATCCCCAAAAGGTTGATAATACAAATCATAAGATATTAAAGAATGGGGAAAAAAAACGTGTATAAATGAGAAATGACAAACAACGAAACATTTTGTTTGTGCAACAGGACTAAAAAGTCCTAAGTCTCATGAGCAGCCCCTAGTGGCCACATGGTTTTCACTGTAGTTTTGTAATGGGCTTTGTAGCTCTTTGTCTATAGACCTTCAACAACAAAGAGGAAAGTGCCAAATTTTCCACAGATACACCTTAAAACATTCATAAACAGCCTCTGATGTTTATACTAGAGCTGGCCAAATGATGTTCTCATGCTTCGTTAATATTCCATTATATAATGCAAATCCACACCACTTCTCTGGACTTGTCAGTCACTGGACATACAGAGAGTCAGGGGGTAAGTAAATGGTAGTAAAAATACACCACAACACAAGCCCGTCTGGAGTTTACTATAAAGGCTGCCAGGACATCTGTAGTATCTAAGATTATCCTCGGCACACCACAGTGGACTACTTTTCAACTCCGACAGTCAGTTCCAGAACAAAGTACAGGAACAGACTTTTCCTCCATAAACATGTTTATCTACATTCTAACAGTGATGCGTTAAATGCGGGGCTCCGGGGGACCATTAGACGACAAACTACACTGTTTGATAATATAACCAAGCATAAAACACACCTAAATGTGTCAGCATCTCGGCTACTTATCATCACATGCATAATGAGCTCTGCAGCTTATATTACGACCACATCGATAACATTTTTACAACATCATTGCTCCAGCCTCTGGGACAGACGCTGGCCCATTTAATAAGGTTTATAATGATATATGCCTTCCTACGCCCTTTCATCAGTCTCTAAATTGGCACTAAAGGGTTTCTAGTTGACCTATTTACTCATTGTACTAATGATCTGGTTAATACGGTGACATTGTGGTGGCTCACAACCATACACCCACAAACATGCACCCACATGTCAGGATGTGATGGTTTCTATTCTTCCTGTGGTATGGAGGCCCAGAAAGAGGTGGGTAGAGATAGAGATGTTTTTTTTTTATTTCCTTTTAAAACAGTGATATTCAAATAAGCACAATTTGAGCTACAGCACGGCTTTAGACATGGAGGTGAAGAAACAAAGTCAGGGACATAAAGAAGTGTGTGTGTGTCAGTGTGTGTGTGTGTGTGTCCCAGGGTCATATGGTCAGATGTATGGTCACAGTCTCCAGGTCCTCAGGTCTCAGTGTAAGGCTGATGAGGAGGATATGTCATCTCTCTCTCTCTCTCTCTCTCTCTCTCTCTCTCTCTCTCTCTACCCTACAGGCTTCCGTGTGTTTGTGTACATCAGTGTGTGGCCATGTGTGCATATGCACTGCTGTGTGTGTGTGTGTGTGTGATTGCGTGTGTGTTTCTGCGTGTGCGTGTGTTTTGAACTTGACCGAGCAGGTGGTGAGATACCGTACTAATATGGTGGCCTAGCAGATGGCAGACTGCACCACCTGCATCCCCTTTAGACCCGAAGGACAGAACCCCACATCACCTCACTGACCACACACACACACACACACACACACACACACACACACACACACACACACACACACACACACACACTTACCATCCTTGCTACAGTGTAGAAAGAGCAGGCTGAAGCAAACTAGGATAATCTATTAGTAAAATAAAAAAGAAAGCACTTTAATAAAGAACATCTGAAGAACACAACGCAGGTCACACAAAGTTAACATATGTGCATCCAGCCAGATATCATATTGCTGGATATGCCCAGCGGAGGGGTCCATACATAATCCATACACGTGTTCGGCCTCTATCAAAACTGCTGAGGGAAATATCGGACTTCTTGGCTGTGGGATACTCTATTGTGTTCAGCAGAGTTTTGGGATTTTTGTTGGACTCTTTTGGTTTATGGAAGAAAATGCAATGATTAGGATATAAGGACAGGGGGAATAAAACAATTAAATAGCTACATATCATTAACAAATTAAGTGTTCCTCAAAAAATACCTAGGATTTTTTTTCTCTGACTTTTGATGTTTCCCCCTGAGTTTTCTGCTTTCTGTTTTATTTTGAAATAATGCTTCTTGTGTGTCTGTAACTTTATTTCCTGCCTTTGTCCCTTGTGATCGTCTACACAGTCTATAAGTCTCTGTGCTTCCCTTTGTCTTGGTCAGTTCGTCGGTTTCACTCGTCATCGTCTTTCCCTGTAAATCGTGTTTCCTTAGTTGACCTTGTCACCCTGTCACCTTGTTCATTCAGTTTAGCTTTTCGAGTACGTTTCCCATGTGTTTTCTAGTTTTTTGGACTTTGTTCTTTGAACCCTGTTTTGTTCACTCTAGTACTTTTGCCCCTTAAAGGACATCTGCAGTTATTTTACTGGCTCCTGTGTTTGGGTCCTGCTTTTCCCCAATTCCCTGACAAAAACAAAACCATGAGAGAAATGTGAAAACAGTAAAGTTAAGCAACAAAAGGGAGCAGTAATAATGTTCTTGGTTTACCACTATGCCAGGCACCTCTCTCATCATCAGGTTGCTTTCTCATTGTCCTTTAATTCATTGTTGATACAGAACTATTGATTGCAGCCTCTCTAAGGAAGTGGCTGGCTATCCACTGGCTTTTTAGGATGAGTGTGAGTCATTTCATGTTGATGGTGGACAATGTTTATAATAACCTGCGAACACAGATTAGGAGCTAATTCAAATGGAAGACTAAGAACGAGGAACCGAGGCCGAGAGGATCGTCCAGCAAAACAACTGAACCCATCAGGAAACATGTTTGTCTCTGCAGTCACGCCCCTTTACTGGAAAGAGTGGGATTTTCTCATGAAGAGCTAATAATGTGCCCGTTACAGTAACTAACACATGTTGGTCTCGGGTCAGCATGGCCATGCAAAGTATAAGCAAAGTATTAAAGAGATTAAATAAAACTATACCTCTGTTGAAGTAGAATCAAGCTTTACATACCATAAACTGAAAGTGGCATTATCTCTGTATAGATTGATCTGTACTTTAGTTCCTAGTTGTTAATAAAGAAAATGATCTTTCTTTGTATTTTCATTTGGACTTGGTGACAAGCATTTTAATTGATTGACTTGATTTACTTGCCCCGAAATACATTATTTTGCAAGTTTTCATAACCATTACAATAATAAGACCCAAGTGAAGAAATGATACAATTTTCCTTCAGATTTAATGATTTTTCTAGGCATCTGTGTTCTTCAGTTTTTTACCCCCCATATAAATCACACATAGAAATTCGATACTGTGACAACTTTACTCTGGTAACATAATGAAAAATTATTTGGGAGCATTCTCAGTACATTGCGACTCCCTCTGTAGCAATTTAACTGCATTAAACCGACATTTTATATCCGAGTGCTTTTACTTGGCTCTCTGCAGTCAGTGAAGCCTTTATGGAGGCGAACTATTGGTCAGGCCTCGGATGGCTCCAGCCGCATGAGTGACTGTGGTGTCTCTCTAACATTAATTCAATTACAGCCGGTATGTGGATTCCTGTGTGGGACAGTTGTTCCCTTGTTTCTTTCAGAGATTAAATGAAATTTATCGCCCATCCGGGTAGTTCCTTCTCCGTTTTGTCTGGATTTTTTTTTTTATGATTGCTTAATTGGGTTTAGATGAGACAAAAGGCAGTACACAGATTGTGATGGATCTGCTGCCTTGTTCTTCTTCATTGTCTTTCTTATTAATCCAGCACATTCACTGAGACCTCTATAGTCTTCATTGTTGGCTCCCACACACTTGATCCCATTGTTTAAAGCAGTATATTTGCATTTAGTAAAAAAGCATCTTGACTCTTATTCAATTTTTATTCTCTCTGAGTCATTAAATGCATTCATACATCATGTACATCTTGTGCAAAATATCCATCAGATTACTCAAAGTAGCGCTCCACAATGAATAGCCAACATACTGTTTTTTTACATCAAGCATTATCTTGTTAACAGCCCTTCAGATCAGTCTGACCTTTGAAAGCACATGGCACAGCTGTGAGCGAGGAAAACGACAATTTTTTTTATTGAATGCAATATGTTCTATAATTATGCCCATTTGATTCTATGTTAATTCAGTAGCCTTTCAATTTCCATGTGCAGATGCATGAAAGAAACCTCTGAATAAGCATCTGATAAAAATGGTATTTCTAGCCACACGATCAGCACGACTCTGGGGATGGTAACACCAGTTTGTCTGTCACTAAAATATCTCAACAACACCAAATTAATTACCGTGATATTTCGTACAGGTATTCTTGCCCCTAGATGATGAATCCTCCAGAATTGTAAGGTCCCCTGATGTTTCCTTTAGTGCCAAAATGAGGTTGACAGTTGTGCTGTTCAGTGAAATGTCTTGACAACTTGAACATGAACTTTTATTTACAGACTAACTTCACTTAACTTTTCATTCATCAGGTATAGACAAATAATAATATCATATAAAAGTCGATGGCCTGGATCCAGGGGAACAGGTGGACGAGGTGTGTTTTTTTTTTCTTTTGTGTATGTGTATCTCTTTGTATTTTCATATTTTTTCAATAAAAAAAAAGTGGATCACAAAATATTCAAATCTACAAACAGCTGCAGCAACAAAACAATACTTTGTGTTTAGTGCTAATTTGTAAAAGCTAGCAACCTTCAGCACCAAACTATGGTGAATGATAACAGGGACTGGAAATGTCTCCACCTTGTAATGAACCCTGTGACAACACCGGTGCCGTGATTGCACATTGAACCAGAGAAGACTCGCGTTGGTTCAGTGTCTGAACAACGTTTACTGAGTGAGAACTGTAACGTTAGATTTCACCACGAGCAGCCTCACTCTTCTGCAGTGTTTAATTATCCAGACTGTGGCCGTTCACGTCTCATGATAACATCAAAGATCTTTAAGAAGTGTTGCGCCGTTGCTCATGGTGGAGTGTACAGCGCTCTGCACCACTCTCTCTCTCAAATACACTGACCTGTCTGTCCTCGAGATGGTCGACTCTCAAAGTATCCAACAAGATCTTTTAAGGCCAAATCCTCATCATGTGATAAGACTCCGTTAGTCTGAACACCATGTGATCTATGAACAGTCTCTTTTAATGACTGAATTCTGACTGAACGTTCAGACAGAGTGACTTTAAGAGGGTTTTGGCACAACTGCCTACAAGTCAATGGAAAGAGAAGATTAGACACAAATTCGCCCGGGGCAGCACAGATTTGACGCTAAGATGTGTCTGTGCGAGTTGTAAAATGTTTCAACTTAAGAAAGGTTTCCAATATCTTTTAAGTGGCAGTGCCAGAATGGCTGGAGGGATTTAATTATGTTTAATGGGCTCTCAATGACAACATCCTGTAAAGTCTCTGTTTAAATACACGAGGAACATGCGGCCAGATGTGACAAACAATAAAAACGGATTCCAGTCTGATAGTAGACGAGCTGCAAAGCTGTCGGCTCAGCAAGAGTTAGAACGGGAGCAACAGAAAAACACCATTCTCTAACAATAAAAGTCAGATATCTATGGGGACAAAATTAAACATAAACATGGTTTATAACTTCTGTGGCCCAAAATAAAACTGGGCACGAGATGAGACGACGTTTCCAAACATGTCTAAAAATAAAATGGTGGGGACATTCATATTTAAAAATCTGGGGTTTTCCTGAACCTGTATTTATTTCTATTTGTTTGTGTGTGTTTGTTTGAGAGAGAAATAGGTGAGGGAACACATGGAAACTGAGGAGAAAGTGTCTCCGAAGACGTTTCCTATAGAGTGTTTTGGTTTCACAGGCCTGGTGGTTGTGGTTCTCCATTGTTTACCTTCTTTCTTCTCTTCAAGAGCAGTGGATCGGTTGAGTCGTCAGTCAGTTTGGTTTTGATTTGCTCGTCGTCCACTTTCATGGTTACAAGAGTCTGTTCACTCTCATTTCACACTATCAGCAGACCCACACATCCAGTGGTGGCTTACAAAATATGCGCGGTAGCACAGGGAGAGGAGGCAGCTGCCGTCTGCTGGGGGCTTTACAGCAGATTATATGTGTCGCCCTTCAGTTGTGTTGGTGTGTCAGGTACAGTTGTGTTTTAGTGTGTTCACCAGTGCTGCACTTATATTAACTTTATTTCTATAGCATTTGATTCTACTGCTATTTCTATAGCTAATTCTATAGCTATTAAACCCTGAACATGACTTTTGATTGATAGCTTGTCGTAGATGATCAAAACTCTGTCAAATACAATATCAATAAAATTCACCTCATCACATTATTTTCATTTTCTTACATTTATTTTTTATTTCCACCAGTCGATGCCACTTTTCTGAACCGATCAAAGGGAAACTTTGGATAATGAATGTAAGACAAAGTTAATTATGAAACGTGGCCTTGTTTTCATCATATCACAACGGATGTAATTAAATCTGTTTTACAGTTTCAATTTGCTTCTTTATTTATCGGTCCGCTTTCAAGGATGGTTGAGTGGGTAGAACGGCCAAGGATGGAGGTGTTGTATTTTCAGTTTTTAAAAAAGCTAACGAATAAAGGAGAAGCAAAAGCAATTTTCAAACGGTCATTCTTTAGGATCTTCTGTAGTCACGCAGTAGGGAAAACCTACTCAGCACCTTAACCCCCACTCTCTGCCATTCTCCTAGAGAGTGGAAAACAGACAAATCATTTTGCTGTTTTTCTAAACTTTTTTATGCCCTCTCACCATCTGTCTGTTCTCTGTGTTTCTGACTCAGCTGCATGGCCTCGATCTCCCCTCATCTGGAAATAAACATAACAAATATGAATCAAATGAGAACCCTCTTTAAATACAGAACATGCAGGCTGCTCGTAAAGATAAGAAAAGGTAAACATTCCCTTCTTTCAAATGTTTACATTGAAACATAACCCACATTTGCATCTGCTGTTGTGGTTGTAGACATTTTTAAAGTGGACTATAGAGTTTTTCTGATGCCACAAGTTAACCGCTCGGGTAAATGTTGGTTCGATAGGCAAAAGGAATGTGAACCTTCCTCTCATCATATATACCAACACTGACTCAAGGAATTTACATACTGGAGAAGGAGGTAGTCGACTCCATGACAGTCTCCTATGACGTTTTACCACATCCATTTTCCTCAATCTATTTTTTTGAAGCAACAGTGAAATCAAACATTACTTATTATTATTGGTAGTTTTTATCCACATTATAGCATTTTTATTATATTTGATTATTTTCCTTTTTCTTGTGTTCTTTTATTGAACATGACTTTGATCACCTGAGGTTGTTTTTAAATAAGCTATATGATTAAACTTCACTTGTGTTTAGTGTAGCTGATATAATTACTATTATTCTTGGCTTATTGCATCTGGGAAAAGACTGAAATTGTTCAAACTGAAGGCAGCGCACCTCAGCTATTATACAAACTTTTATTTTCCTATTCATTATTATGTCCAGGAGGATATGCATCAGTCGTTTTCAGACATGACCTCCTGAGGAACGCAGGAGAATCGGGCTCAGTTTTCCTTTTACACATGAACAACGCAGCAGGAGATTCTCTACTCAGGCGCGTTCACAACAGCAACAAATCCTCGGGAGGATTCAGGTGAGGGGGGGTGCAGCAGGGAGAGTCAGGACCCAGCCTTAAGAATCGGCTGCGGAGATCATGTGTACATCGACGCCAGCAAGCTCTCTTTTGGTGAAAGAAACAAAACTTTGTCTGTGTCTTTTACATGTATGGCTCTACTTTTTCACTCGATCAGGGTGAATCCTGCTGTTTCCTCACATCCTTCGGATATTCTGATGACTTCATATCGGGGGCCAGGCAGATAAGGTCCGCAGAAGGTCCTCAGGCTCTCCCTCTGACATTTGCGTTCACATATACAGCTCCTGTGGAGGAAGTCTGGAGGATGTGCAGAGTTCAGTGCATGTCTGAAAGCAGCTATAGTGAGCAAGGTCCAGCACTGACAGATTGGTTGTACTTTACTTAACACATGGAGCGCTGTGCTTTGAGAGGAGCAGGAGCCATGAATGCTAATGAACCATGCTTTTCTCACATTAGGTGGTTTTCTGTCTATATGAAAATATATGCAACCTAATTGAATGAATACATTTTCTCAGATTGCTCTAACCTGTACACTTCCTGTTTCTCACCAGAGATACCCACCTAAATACCATGTGACGAACATGTTCTTTTTATTCCTCGAAAACACCAGTAAAACTAAATTATGATTTTAAACCCCTGCAGTTGAGATCAGCAGCCATCCCCCCCCCCCTTCATCCTCTGAAGCCTTTGTAGATGACAACTCACACATTATTGTACCTGAAAAAAAAACATGCTGGCAGATTAACTGTAATGATTGAGAGCCTCCTTCATGGAGCACATCATTAAAATCACACATCGCCGGGACCTCAAGGGCCGACAGGTGTGAGGGCATTGGCTCCAGCTGGGCCACATTTGCATATGTAATGTAATCAGGCACCGAACAGACCATATTTGGACCTGTGATCACTCACATGTCAATCAAATTATTTATAGTATGTGTGGATTATAGCATTGATTTCCTTTCCCCTCAAAAAGTAGCTATGTGCATGGGGTCTGTCTCTTGTGTGTAAGGGAATGTGTGATTATAAGAGCAAAGAGTGTTTCTATATGTGACTTTGGGTGTTAGTCTAGGTGTGTGTGTGTGTGTGTGAGTGTGTGTGTGTGTGTGTGTGTGTGTGTGAGGCTCTAACAAGTCAAGTCACTTGAATATTCTCTCTGCTCTGTTTGGTCCCTGTGTGACTACATTTATGCAAATAAAGCCTTTTTATATAAAATCTGACTATAATGTATGGAGATTTGGCACAGCACCATTTGAAAGCACTTTGAAAGTGGGGTTCCCCAAGGGTGCAAGTGTGTAAATGTGTGTTTGTTCACACTTGCATTTCTGTACGCGCCTGAGTGTGTGTGTTCTGTGTTTGTAGCGCGCTGAGCCCTGGGACATCAGCGATGCCACCACTGTCCCAGTTTCTCACATCTCCCCTAAAAACATTTTCAGACAAACCTCCTCTTCCTCCCCCTCCTGGGATGGACTGGAGGAGACGTACAACCACAGCAGACGTTCATCACCCACAGCCAGGGTGTTTGATTTTTCACTTCCCCTCTTTTTAAAAATATATATATTTTTGGGTGTGCTTTATTTTACTATTCCAAATCATCTCTTCCCCCCACTGACTTCCATGAGAAATGATGAGGAAAGTTGTCAATAAGAAACTGCTGGAGCGTTCCTGTTTCTCGTGTGTTATATCAACCAGTCAACTGTACTGCAAATGTGGAATCTCATGAGATATCACAGGTGCATCAGCACACAGTGCTAGCCATCAAAAGGTCCTTCCTTAAGTTACTGGGGCTGCAGTTGCTGCTGCTGCAGCAGATTCAAATGTCTCTCTCACATGTTGTGGAGCTGATATATAGCAACTACAGAAAAATGTGATTATTAAAATGTAACTTATTTTAACATTGTCCCTTATGACGCTTTCATTTCATGTCCTATTTTATATTATTAGCATATGGTCACTTTCATGCTATCAATCAGTCGATAATGTTATTATGGCTGTTCCCAGGACAGCATTTTAACTGAGATCCAGGAGCATAAATAGGGCGGGCTTATTTTAAAGCTTTAGTCTCACTCCCATTCTCCTCCTCTTCCTCTGCTTCGTCTCCCTTTACTATATAACATCGTCTCACTCCATATTTTGTTGCCATAAAACAAAACTACAATCCAATACATCTTGAAGAGAATCACTCAATGACACATCAAACACACATCTTAAACTTTCAAAATCAGTGTAAGCATTGTTTGCTGTCTCTAGTTGGATAGTAACTGTAGAGAAACACTGTGTCCCAGTCTCCTTCAGAGGACAGAGGCCACGTGGCCCTCCACGTGGCCCTCCAGGTCCGTGTGGACTGGGCCAGCCGAAGCGAAATGAGAAGGTCCGAGGTGGATTTGATTGAGTTGAAGCCTGAAACTTAAATTTAAAATTGTGCCCTTCTGACATTTTGCTCTCGTGGTTTGCTGCTAATATCCTTTTTTTGAAAACCGGAGTCACTGGTGTGCAATGAATCATGGGATAGGTTGGCCTGAGAAGGACCTACCTGTTGGATCCTCCGTTGCTCAGGGATGGAAGGACACGTTTGCTTGCTGCATGCGTTTGAAGGACCTTTTCAAATGCGACAGTCTGAGTTACATTTGGTCCTGGAAAGCAGCCTGCTCTTTTCAGGCAGTGTTCTTCTCTGAGGAAGAGTTCAGCACACGTTTTTCACTTTATTTACAGAAGTAGCCTCTAATGGTTGACAAACCGACTAAATGTCACTATGGTGTTAAGTACTGATTCTTACATTGAGACATCATCATATTGTAAATGGTGTCAGCACTTTTACATCTAGTTGCTTCTCTCCTACTCTCTGGTCACATCTTTAATATTTCAATACAACCAAAACAAAAGTAAACTCACTCATTAAAACACAAAACTCTCAACAGGATACCTGAAAGAGAGAAGGGGGAGTGTTTCTGGCTGGGGTTGAGCGACCAGTGACTGACGACAACACCACTGTGAAAGATTGTTCTAATAGTTGTTTATTTCAAAAATGATGGGAGAAATTACATTTTTTGTGCTATTTCCCATCATAATTTTGATAATGACTTGCTTTAGCGACTTCTTAATTCGTATTTAGTGAATGTCACAAATATTACTTGTTCCAGTATTAAACCTCTGAATTTGTTATCATTTTACTGCATAATAACTTCCTCAAATGAAAGACTGGTATTTCTTATCAGCGATTATTCTACAATAACAAATATTTGCAGACCAAAGAAAATCCACTTTTCATAAGTGACATTTAATTCTCACCATCCTGCGTTTCATCGTGGATTTCCCTCTACCTTAAAACACAGAGGCTGAGCCAATTCCTTTTTTATCTTTCCTGTCTTTGTGAGAGAATGTATTAATGTTTCAGTTCAGAACATTATTAGCTGTGATGGTGTTTGACAGGCATTTTGCTCTTTTTGTAAGACGGCAACTAAAAGCAACATATTTCAACCACATGAGAGTTTGAAACATGATTTCACAGATAACACCCTCTGTGTCTGAACTCACCCACAGCCTCGCGGATATTGATCGATATCCTGCGCGTTTTTGTTCATGTACGTGTGTGTGTGTGTGTGCGTGTGTGCGTGTGTGTGCTGGCTTATTTGTGCACCAAAGCAAGTATGAGTTAGCCTCTGAATCAAAACTCAGATATAGCAAACAAAAGTAGGTTACCTCAGGCCTTGGTTATGATGGGTTCCTCATCGACATGCAGATTGACAGATTGTGTGTGTGTGTGTGTGTGTGTGTGTCTGTATGTTTGTTTGTGAGTGTGTGTGCGTGCATGCTCGTGTGTGTGCATCCATGGATTTGGGTATGTGTCTGTGATCCTTCTGGCACAGCAGCAGATTGCTGAGCAGACAAATGTGTCCATCATCCAGAGACTTCAGGCCTTCAATTCTGACTAATCGACACAACAGAGGGGAGTGTGTGCCTCCTAGTGTGCGGATTGTTTGTGTGCGTGCATGAGTGTGTGGGTGGCTGGGTGGGGGATGATGGTTGTGGTGGTGGGGGAAGGGGGGGTTAGCGAGAGGGGCATGAATCAAGTGAGGAAACAAATTAGGATTGTGGGTAGGTGAAGGAGTTCAGCTAAGCAGGAAGAGCGAAAGAAGCGGAGACAAAGAGAGAATATCCTGAGAGAATATCCTGATAGTCACGATACCACGGTGACCTGAGAACTGTGAGTAATTATGGGAAGTGGAAGATGAGGGCCTGACAAGATGGAGAGGAAGTAAAGAAGGAAATGACTGAGTGGATTTTCTATTTTTTTTTTAAAGGGGAATGACAGGTGAGGGCAAACAAGAGAAAAGGAAATATAGATTGGGAGAACAGACAAACCTGAGGCCTGGGATAAATAAGGACTTGGTGAAGAATGGGGCACAGGGGGAGGACAATGAGGTGGAGAATAAAAGGTACAATTGTACGGCAAAAATTTAAATAATAACAAGAAAAATACTCTACTCCTAATAAATGAATATATGGAAAAGGGATCATATGAGTGCACTTTTTCAGTTTGTTTCATTAAACGACAACATTTGATCTGTGCCTATCGCTTAAAGCTGCACTCATCAATATTTGACATCAATAATGGATTAAATGAATGAGTGTGTTATTGAACACTTCACGTGTCCTGACAAATCTACATTGAGTTAATACCCAGCAGGAGACTTAGATTTTTTCAAGTCAGTTTCAATGAGATTATGCTCAGTACTAGATAAGGTTAGTGGGGGGGGGATAGGGCTTCGATCTGTCTGTCAGGGTTCTGTCATTAGGAAGTAGTTGTTGTTTTGTCTAAACCCAGTTGGGAAAATAAACCAAAGTATGAATGACAATATAAAAATATAAAAAATAAAGATAACCCAGAACCAAACCAACACACTGACAGCTGTCACATGGGCAGAAACATGACTCCAGATGAATGTGTGTCTGCTGAATGTGTATTGCAGGCGAGTTTATAAGGTTTTAGTTTTGTTGTGTGGTTATGCAAATGTTGAGTTTATGCAGTTTTAAATCTGCACCAGTTTGTTTGGCACCGCTGGGTCAGCAGAAAGAAGCGGTGACGCTCATCTGCTCTGCGGAGCTGCAGGGAACTGCAGAGTCTGGTGACATTAAACCACTTTCAGATTTAGTATGCTGATTTAATACATTGTTGATACAAAAACAAAAGTTACAGCAGTTTTACAATTTACTTGGAGGAAATTGAGTGTTACATGTAAATACTCAATAGAAAACATCATTTTAATCCTTATAAATAAGAATATATCTTAAAAATAAGGTGTAGTCTGTTGAGATTTGTCTCCATGGGTGAACAAAATGAATATGAGCCAATAAGAGTGGTTTTGAGTTAAGAAAACCCAGTGGGTACTTTATTTTGTCATTCATTTATTGCCACATTTGCTTCTTCACACTAAGTAGTATTTTCTGATTTTATTCGCTTTGCTGTGCACAGTATGTTTTTCTTTTGGCACATTCATCTGACCACTCAAGTCTCTACCTCTCAGTGGAGTCTGGCTTGCTTTCCTGCTTATCTTTCCCAACACTTTTGAATGACAACAATAATGGCTTGGAATGAAATCAAAATTTGAATCATCTGGGCTGGAAAACCATCAGCATAGCATCCCTGCTATAATCCCGCCGGACTGTGAGAAGCCACTCTGTGTTTTCTTACCTTGAAAAATCTTCTTTTTTTACTATCCAGAAAGTCCATCGCCATAGTTCAAAGTAAAGACAATTTGAGAAGTACGGCAAAACTTAAAAACTCCGAAGTTCTATGCAAATACGCAGAGGCATTGCCAATATGAATTAACATTGAGGAGTTTTTATATATTTTGTATTCGTGGAGGACTAAGAGCAAACATGGAGAGGGGTAAAATTAAGATGAAAAGTGTAGACAGAGAGGAGACATGAGAGAAGGTGGAGTGGGCGTCAGAAGAGAGGAGCAGACGGCCTCGCTGAGAGGGAAATATTGAATACTGGCGAGAGGAGGGAATGTATCACTTAAAGTGGCTCTCAAATTGGATGGACATAGACTCGGCAACTGTGGGAGAAAGTGAGGAACGACGGAGAATGAGGACAGAGGGTGCTGGCTCTATAATGTGTACTGGAGTGTAAAGATGTCGCTTGGAGCACAGTTTCAGACAGTAACATGCAGAATGAAGACACTCATTAAAAAGCTGGAAGCGAGGAAGAAAAAAATAATGGACCATACGGAAAGGCATCAAATCAGAGCCTGGATTTAAATGAAGTGTTGGTGCATTCATCTCTCCCTTCCTGCATGACTGTGTAACTTTTCATCTGCCCGCCTGTCTCTCGGCAGAAAGTGACTTCACGTTAGAATAAGTTGCTCGGCCTTTTTTGCTGCTGAGACCAATTTAGTTTTTAATAGTGCCGAGGGTCATAAAGTCCAGTAATGGGTTGTATAATAACGTTAAGGGTATATTCTATATTATGGTCATCAGTATGTGATCTGTATATACAAGCTCCTCATGGTCGTGATATAAAATCATAATGGTAACCACTGACCTTAGACAGGAAGTCATTATATTGTAAAATGCGCAGTTATGGCGGCTGTATGTTATTTAAAAAAGGTGAGGAAAATTCAATTATAAGTGAATATGAATAAGGCTTTTGAGCATTTGTGAAATAATGGCAGAAAGAGGAAAGACTGTTAAATAAAGTGGGAGAAAGGGGAACTTCATTTCTTTTCTCCTCTGTAGATCGTGGACTCAGCAAATTCACATGTGTTTATGCTTCATTCATGCATAGACCCGTGTGTGTGTGTGTGTGTGTGTGTGTGTGTGTGTGTGTGTGTGTGTGTGTGTGTGTGTGTGTGTGTGTGTGTGCATGCGTGGCACAAATGTTCAAAGCCTGAGCTCTGTTGCACAGGTGCCAGCATTTACACACACACGCACACACACGGACACACAGACAGCAACATCTTTACTCAGTGGTCCTGAATCAGCAAGAACATACTTGCAGACAGTCCCATTGAGGGTAAAATATATTTACCGTTTTATATCTTCAGGCGCAGACATACACACCCATGCACAGAATAACAAACACACACACAGAGGTTCTTGTTACTTCTGAGGATACTGGATGGAACAGTTCATTCCTTTGAGGCTCACCATCTCAACCACTAACCCTAGAATCAGCGATGATGGGCCACTGTGAAGAGCAGCTAAAAAAAGGCGTCACAATCCAAAATACACTCACAAGAACAAAGGGGATAAGTTAAGTATAAGTTTAGCTCAACCCAACACACACACACACACACACACAGGCTTGTACATACATCTTGGTGAGGACACTCATTGGCATAAATCCTTCCCTCACCCCTTACCCTAACCTTAACCATCAAAAGTAAACCTAACACTTACCCTTAAACCAACTCTTAACCCTGTAACAACCAATTAAAAGTGGAAAGTGAAGACCGGCCAAAATGTCATCACTTTTTATTCCCACATACATATTCCTTGAAGTACAGGGTTTTAATTGACCAACAATTTATTTGCTGAATGTAGTCCTAACTTTTTTTTCTGTGTGTGTTGTCTGAATGCAGCATGTTTTTTATATAATGCCTCATTAAGTGAGTGGTGTACAGAGATTTGACAGATATTGAACTTTCCAGGAAAACAAAGGAAACTGAATTACTGACATTCCTCTACACTGATAATTGTGTTTATTGCGAGACACACATTGTTTGGGTATTTTCTGCTGAGTGTTTGCCTGCAGATGACTCATGCGTTATTCATCTTTTTCAACATTTGCTTCTGCTGTCACATACTCAGGTATGCTATTAAAACCTTGTTAAATGATGCAGACTAATACTGAAAATATTGTAATGATTGGAACAGTGACAATAACAATGCACTTATTAGTTTTCAGAAAACATCATTAGGTGTAGCAAACCATGGTCACTTGGGGTGACAGATATATTCCAGTGACACAATGTACTGACTTGTCCCTATGGCAACATATAGAAGAATATTCAAGCATATACTCAATTTAATTGCATTTTAAATGAATTTCACTTTGATAGAAAAATCTGGATGAAATGTAGTGATTGGAAGGATATTGTCAAAGTATACATTTTTTTAATGATTATTATTTGGGATTTGGGGTTGGGTCTTTTTAATTAGTAGTTAATGTTCTTAGTTTGCCTCACATGATTGTAACATTGAATTACATTTTAAAGTAGTCTTCTGTAAAGTGTGGCAAGAATGTGTATCATCCTTTTTTATTTCCTGTAAAAATCTGATATCATCCGTTATCATTTAAAAAAGACTTACTTTGATGCTTTAAACACTAAACTTGTGACACACATTTTCGTATCTGCATCAACTCAAAATGCCAAAGGTATGCACTTTATACACTTAGTAAATATAAAATAAAACAACAGTATCTGCTTTGATGTTTCAACAAAACTTTAGGAAATAAAAATATCAAAATATGGGTTAAAGAATGTTCAGAGCAAAACTATCATTCAGTGAAATGGTCCAGAACATTTTACCATTAAATCTTTAAATGAGCCGTTTATTCCATAAATTGTAATGATCTCCTTGCTCGAAGCTGCAACCTTTCCATTTATTTAAATTCATTGAAATATACATATTTATTAAGTTTAAAACATTTATTGCAGGTACAAAACTTCTCTCATTTATATGAAATATAAAGTGATGCCAGACAGCAGACGTTTCCTGTCTGCTTTCTGTTTTGATTCCTGTTTATCACATTGTATAAAAACCTTCCTTTTTAACTTCTCGTGGTTGCACTCTGAGCCATGTTGCTGACTGTGTAACCCTCTGCAGAGCTAGTAATTAAACCTCTAAGACAACTCCGGTCTGAGAAACTCATTATTTCAAATCTCATGATAAATTTCCACGACAGTAGAATTTGACTTTATAGACTCTCCATCCCTCTCAAGAAAAGACATGATTCAAATGATCTGTGGTCAAGCTGTGCATGTGGCACAACTAGTGAAATAACAACTGCTCGTCAATAAACAAGACAAGCTTTTCTTTATATTTCTGTCCACAGAATATTTCATCTTGTGCTGTCTTTTTGAGGATTGTAGACATTCCCTAGCTTGTGTTCATGTCTTATCGCTAAGTAGTTAATTACTTTTTCACAGCAATAATTATTTACTTTGGACTCTTCATGCATTTGCTTTGGCAACATGTTTTTTTGCATCTAAACACCATGTCAAATCATTGAAATATCTTCTGAAGGATTCTATGGTGAAGCAAACACTCACTGATAGTGCACCCAGCAGCCCCAAATTGGATCTCAATTACAGGATTATGATACGTTATTTTAGCTGTGGAGGAATTCAATTGTTACTATTCTCAGCATATTGAGAGGATTTCTTCATGTATTCTTTGCTTCATCTCTCTCTCTCCAGCACAACAGCATCTCTGCTAATTATTTTCTGTATTATCCTTCAGGAAGCTAGGGGGGTGGGGGGGGTTTGGGTGCTGGGGGAGAACAAATGAAGAATCTCACATGTTAGGGACTGATCCATACAGCTGGATTCACTGTCACAGCATTCCCAATTGAAGGAGAACTTGCTTGCACACTGCCGGGAAGCGGATCTGACACTCGAAAATCGGCTCAGGGATGCTCTTAGTGAATTTTCGCACATTAATGCTTTTAGAGCATCCGCAAACATATGCACGCACACAACCCAGAAAAATCCACAAAAACACACACATACTCCCAAGTACCTCATCCCTTGCTAATTCCTCCCTTCTCCTCCCTCTTTCGTCTCCTCTCCTCCCTCATCTTCCCTTCGCGGGCTGCCAAGCTAAGCCCAGAGCAGTTAAATAATCACTAAGGCTTCCAGCTGGCAGAATAGGCTGCTTTTTTTTTCTAAGAGGAGGGAATATAGCGGAGATGGCAGGACACAACAGCGGTATGCCAATATGTATTGATATTGTGCTGACAGAATGTGTTCGTGCATGTTTGTTTTGAAGTTTTCAAGGGTTCCTTGGACTGTGAAAGAGATCATTTCAAGTGCACATGATGGGCCTAACTGCAGGCGAAGAGGGAAAACAAACTCCAATCCGAAAACCGCTCTCACTGACTCTCTGTGTGCGTGTCTGTCGGTGTGTGTGTGTGTGCGAATTTAGATTTTCCTCTGCTTGTTTGCTACTGTGACTGTTTGTCCCTGTTGCCTTCAAGAGGCGAAACAAGAAAGAAGTGAACTTGAACTCTCAAAAATTATATCTTCAACCTGATGTAATAATTTGAAATTCTTACACTGCACTCCCACATTCCCACAACATCGGGTCAATTTTTCTTTTTCTTTTTGGTTTATCTTCATCAGGCCACTCCGCAATGCGGCAAATTACAACTGTTGATCCAAAATACTGATTACCAGTTTAGTATGATGAGCTAGAATAACAATTCGGCTGAAAGTAAGAAAGAGATGCATTCCAATTTCATAATTTTAGCCTGTTAATTTATTTTCTGCAACAGTAGACCGGCTTCTGGGGCTTAATAGCTACAATATCTGCCTCTGAAAGCAACCGAGGCAAGAAAAGCTCAAAGCCAGGCTGTTGAGGTTGGACACAATACAAACACATCCATGGACACACACACGCACAGACACACACACAGACACACACACACGCACACACACACACACACACACACACACAGAAATATTATATTACAGCCTCCCAGCTCAACATAGTTGCAGGTACCTAAATACAATATTGGCCCCTGGGTGGTATCTGTAAATACGAGCACATCAAAGCAGTTCATCCTACTAGACACATCACTATGCCACTGGGTTCTCAGGCTCCCTCTCTCTTTCGCGCTCTCTCACTCACACACACACACACACACACACACACACACACACACACACACACACACACACTCCTGCCTTGACTTCTAGCCGTGTATTTTCGAAGTTGAGTTGCCTTCATATGTTTGGGTCTAGGTAATGTGTCAGTAACTTTATCTCCCGTGGAAAAAAGCCTGAAATACCCAAAGGCCTGGCAGAGTCTTTTAAAGTGCTGCTTCTCGCTGCAGTGCTGATTTATGCTACTTACTTAGTGAAGACAGGGGGTGGTAAGTAAATCAATCATACAATCAGTCAGCCATTTAGTGTGTCAGTCAGTCCGTCTGTCAGTCAATCATTCCCTCTGTCATCTGTTACCCCTCTCTGGCTCTTTCTCTCCGTAATCCTGTCTGTCTCTCTCTCACACGCTCAAGCTCACACACAAACACGCACGCATGTACACACACACACATACACACGCGCACACAGGGCGTAGCAAGCAGTGGGGATTTTTGATGGCAGCTATTTTTAGCAGGTTGTATCTCGGTGGGTTTGGTAATTTTCTCTCCTCAGTAACAGTTACCATGCAGAGACTGTTGTTATGAGGAGCAGTCCGAGGCGGCCAATCATCTGCCTCCCTGCATGATGGATGGGCAGAGAGAGGGGGAGAGAGAGGGATAGTGGTCGAGAGATTGAGGCGAGTGACAGAAATAAAGACTGGTGTGTCTGTTTGCCCATTAGAACACCTGTGCACATTATGTACACAGACGTCAATTAGCAGCAGTGTGTGTGTGTGTGTGTGTGTGTATATATATGTCGAAATGATATGTATATTTTAAAATATCTATATAAACACCTTCAGTCATGTCACGTCATTGAGCAACTGAGGAGGATTCATAAATTAGATTAGCAGACATCTCAGATTTCACAGTATTGAAAAAGACAAATTAAATTATTTCAAAGCCCTGTTTGCAATTTCACACTGCTGTCATCATGTTGGGTCTTATATTGATCAGTAAAGTCGACTGCATACAGCAGCTTTTTTTTCGTTGCGATGCATAATTTAAATATCCTGCAAGGAACTTCAAAAACAGGCAGCTGCATAACAGTCTGTGTAATACCTGGGCTGCTGACTACATTAATGTTTAAAGCTGACTTGGCAAAATTCTAAAATAATGTTGGACTGGCATCAAACAAATGAGCAAAATTAATAAAAGAGCAAAAACAAAAGAAAAACAAATGCTTATCAGTTACATTCAGCTTTTTACAAACATAAAAAAAGGCATGCACCACTTCATAAGCTTCTCAAACTAGAGTCAGAATGCAACTTCTGTCGTGGTCCGCTCTGTTTAGACTTCCTTCTCGGACTTCCTGTTTTATTTTGAAATAAGTAGAGTTTCCCATGTAAGTGTTTTACTTCCTAGTTCCTGTGTGTTTTCCCTCCACTTTTCTGTTGCACCTGTGTTGGAAGCCAATCAGTCTCATCAGTTCTCAGTTGTCAGGATGTTTTGTTTGTCACCGTGTGCGTTGGTTGTGTTTCTCTCTGGGTTTCCCCTGTTTGGACTTTGGATTCCTGCTTGCTCCCTTTTGGATTTGTTAGTTTGGATTCCTCTTCCTGGTTGGGACCCTTGTCTGCCTCGCCCCACCGTAAGCATGTTTCCTTTTCTTCCTCCTTTTTACAACTAAAACGGTTTTACTGTCATTTGACACCTGCTGTTGGGTTCCTGCTGCACTAGTTACATAAGTTAACGAAAAGCATCAGACGGGCGATGCACACCCTGCACATGCTGTGCACATCCCAATCACACAATGCTAACTTTTTTTCAAAGTGTATTTACTGGTGCAGTGTCTGTTCTCAACCTGCCTGTTTGGAATGGGCTGTTCTTTTTGGCCTGTGGTGAAGCTGGTCATAGCTTTTCTTTCTGAAACTGTAAAAGTGACCTGCAGTAATTGAGCCACAGCAAGTAAAGAGCAGGACTCAGTCCACAGAAGCCTGAAGCTGCTCCACCACTGCTGCACAAAGACCTGTTGACTCAGCGTTTAATGAAGGTCACCTCACTATGTACCCCATACTGGAGAATCAGTTGTTGTGGCCGTTGGCGTGGACATAATATGATGGGGCACACTTTTCTGAACAATTGTCTCTCTAGCCCTTTTATTTGTGGAGATATCTTGGAAAATTAATATTTTTGCAGCATATTTCTGTTGACATTGATCTCTGACCAATCGGCTCCGAAATTAAATCCCCTCCCTCCCAAGTGAGATTCCCACCATGTTTGATGAAAATAATGCTTTTTTTTGTACACACACACACACACACAGTCCTGGTCTCATTTAGTTCATTGTAAGATCATTCAACCCTTATTAAAACAATCTAGTAAGCTGGTCCACTTGACCCAAAAAGCTCTCAGTGAAATGGAGTGGGCATGCAACTGAGAGTCAGAGCAACTGCTATGGAAGTACTGTCCGTTACCAAGTAAAGCTTGTAATTTGTAGAAAATGTCATCCCCTGTTTTGCTACACACCACTGCCTTCGATGAATCCTTGCTATCAAATTAAATGACACAAAGTTCCGTTATTTATTTCCCATCGTGTATTTGAGTTTCATTTCATAATATCCAATTTTATTTCATTATGTTACTTTTCCTCGGAGTGGTATTCCCCCTGTCCTCTCACGTTCCAGTAACACGCCCCCCTTGCCACACACAAACAACAATGGCTGCTGCTGTAAACAAACACAATGATTATTCTATGTGTGTGTAAAACTGTGTTGGATCAGAACCACTGTACCTGTCCTTGCTCTATCCTCTCCCCGTGGATGCCTAAATAGATTAGTAGAGTTGGGTATGGAGTAAACTTTTGATGGACAGATGGAGTTGTCAGCGGAGGGGGAGGATAAGGCAATAGGAGAAAACAGAGAATCTGAGAGGTGCAAGGAAAGGCAGTGATTTGTGGAAGTGGGAAAAAAAATAAAATATTTGAAGGTTGTTGTACGGTATTAGAAGCTTGCTGGTGAGCTCTCTGCCGTGGTGACAATAGAACAGGTGGGTGAAAGGCAGGATCAGGGGTCGGGGCATGAGGAAGGAAACGAATGATGAGTGCAAACAAGCCAGAACGGAGGAGAAAGCCATTATAGAAGTGTTCGCTGTCTTCCTCCTCGCAAGTTCTTCTCCCATCCCATTCGCACATATACACACATCTAAACAATGTTTTAAAACATAAATGAGTGCGACAGCATTGTAGGTTTTGTGCAGGAGGCATTTCCTTTGAGATGTCAAGGGGATCCTGCAGGCGGTTTCATCTTTAACTGTGTTCATTTATTCATTCTGTCATTTTCTTTACCCATATTTAGTGCCATGTGAGGAGCTGCAGCCTATTCCAGTGCACACTGACAGGAAGGCAGAGAGACATCCTTGTGATGATGCTCTGGGTTGGATGTTGTTTGTCTCTGTCTTCCTAATAGGTTCTTGGTGTGTTACCCAACAGGCGGAGGTCAGAGCGCCTGCGGCCAGTGCTTCACAGCTATGGCTTCTTGGGCTGAGACATTACGAGTGGAGGTTGCCTCCTCTCACATAACCTCGGAGGGTGTTTTTGTTGCTTTTATGGAACTTTACAGAGCCCTTACATTATATATCTTTTTGGCCTGGCAAAATAAGAGTGCTAACATTTACTCATTTGCACTAATACTTCGTTCACATCATATTCTTTAACAGCAGCTATGTCTCCTGACATGAGACGACAATAATAACACCAGCATAATCACATCAGCGACTTTAATTGGAACTACACACACACATCTAAGGATGTTTATCTAAGATCATAATGCATATTTGTCCCTTCTCTTGATACGACTTATAGGAGGGTAAGAGAGGCACCAGACCTTGGTTAGGTTTCATAGATTTCATGATTTGGGTTCATATAAGTACTTTGTTAAGACTAATCACTGTGGGATGATACGAACACACAACAAGGCTGAATAATTGGTCTTTTTCCTGTTTCGCTATCGGCATCTTTTCCCATCAGCATAAACACACAGCCGAGGCTAATGGGAATGTTAATTCTTTTGCAGGTAATTAGTCATAAATCAAAGTGCTGGACACACTTTGACCTGGTGGTGGCACTATTGCAGATGAAAATTCGGGGGATCAGCAAAGCTATTAAAAGCTTTGACAGTTAAATAATTTGAAGATTGAAACTTGTCTTGCATTAAAACAGCAGCAGCTTCATTTTCATCTTCAAATACGACAAGATAGAAAAGGATACATACATTAAACGTCACATTACATTACATTTTCTACAGTTTGAAGCCATTTTGGTGTTTGAAGTATGAGGGACAGTTAAAAAAAGTATAAATTTGGAAGGTTCTCACTTCATCTTTGTATTTCAGTCCAAGGAATAGTTTTATTCAAATCAAGGAATTTTTATTTCTCCACCATGGCTTACATGAGAAGGACACAAGGGGCATAACTTCCGGTTTAACTAGGTTTTCACTGTGTGGGAGCTAGTTCTCTGACTGAGGAAACCATTGTTACTGATGGTGAACTACACTAACTCTGCTCCTTCAGACAGTTAAGTTTGAGATAACGGATCTAATTCTGTAAAAATCGGAACTACTGAGAAATCAGGTGAATGGAAACACAGAGGCGTCGTTCCTACAGTTGAGAGTTGACTGTAAAGTGACAAATGTGTCCACACTGGTTTAAAAAAAGAGCCCCTAACAAACAGAGTGGGAGTTTATCACACTAAATAAATATTATAGCCACATTTTTACCGAACAAACATGTTTGACTCCCGACAGGATTCCTAACAGTGATTCTTTTACTTTCTGATTATGTCACTGCAGCGCAGAACAACATGAGACTGTGATGAATCTTTAAAAAAAAAAACAACGCTGTCTGTTAATAGAACACTGATCCACACTGTTATTTATTTTTAAATAACATTTATTTTTATTTTCGCTGTTATTATCCACACACATATTTCTCATGATTATTAATGAATATGCCAGTTAGATTGTTAGTGTTTCTATTTTAGTCATGTGATCAAATTTATTTTTCACTTGAAAATGGATTGTGATGTTTCTGTTACCAAATCAACCTGCGTTAATTGTCAGCTTCTCTACTTATGTCGAAGAACTGACTATGTTGCGTATAACTAATGACTCTGCCTCCTTAGTGGAAAAGGAAAATCCTGAGTAAATTGAGCCAGTTGATGGTTTGTGATGCAGGTTATCAAGATGACCAATGTTGTGATCAGTGAAGGCAGATAACAAAAACTAACCTAGGTATGTTGAACTACTTTGTATTACGGGCCCCTGGAAAGGATTCCGTACTTACTGCATGAATGGAGAAGTGGACAGGAGAAATGATTACAGAAGCTACCAGAGAGGCACTCACCAAATTCAAATTCACTAAATCTAGATTGTTATTTGGATCTGCACCAAATGACACACTCGTAAATACCAGTCCCCTAAATGTGCACGTTTTTTTACATCGAAAACTTTATCCTGAGAAATCATTGAAAATTTTGAAAAATCTCACAATGCTAAAGAAAGAAAAGAAGATTCTGGATACGCCCCCGATCCAGATCCACACTTAAATTGATTGGATTCTTCCTTGGCCCCATGTCCCCTCTTTCCACCACGTTTCATTGAAATCAATTTAGTTGTTTCTTTGTGAAATCTTGCTTACAAAACAGACAATGGTGAAAACAAAAGCTCCTTGGTGGAAGTAACAACTGTCATTGTATTGTTGCACTCATGGCCTGCCCCTTTAAGGAAAGGGCCCAGTGTGTGACGTAGTGCACCTGGGTATTGTGGGAAAGGCGCTAAAATGTGAACGACCACCTGGAGGTGATGAGAGTGTTGCTCCTGCTGTATAGCCAAGAAATAAAGTGGCCGCGTTCCAAGTAAAGCAACGTCTCCTCCTCCTTCTTCACGGAGTGGTCCGGACGGCTGGTTACAGCGAGCCAAATACCAGTGAGCTCCCAACTACGGTTCGGAGCCGAGATACTGGCCAGAGAAGGTAACAGTATGTATGACTGACTAATGTTATAAGACAGACTTGAAAGGTCGAACCCTTCCTTTAATATTGTGCCAATATAATTGACTTTCTTCATTTTGGACTTTTGACTTCCCTTTTTCACCTAAAAATGAGCACTGACAAGACAACAGACTCTGTGTCCGTCTGAGTTTGCCAATGTCGGACTCCAAAAAAATTACCCTGCGCAAGTGTGCTTCTTCTCAAGGAACAAATTCACTAACTGTTGCCATCCCATTGAAATGAACTGGTATTGGTCCAAACTTTGACTTCTGTAAATGCCTGTGTGTGGCTGCATCCCACATGCAGGCAGCCATGTTAGAATGTGTATGCCACTTTATTGGGCTGCAGTTACAAGATAAATTATATATCACATAGTGTAGCCACCTCGTCATTTTTTTCCTTTCACTGGCTCTTTTCGGAACCAAATAAATGGAAAGTAAAATGTGACGTGATAGAGAATAGATGTGAATATGTGTTAAATTTGCTCTTGGTTTGCTCCGGGGCAGTGTGGTCTGTGCTATTAGATTTCTAGACGTACCTTTTGAAAATGTAGCCTGTTCAATCCATAATGAGTGATGCTATAAAAAGTGTCAGACCCAAAGTCTGAATCATTGTCTATTATAATACTGTATGTCAATATATCAATGCATATATACGGTTTGGCATTGTTATACTTTCAATCTCACATGGTAATACGATTACAGCCCATTACATGAAAGCCTAATTGGTATAACACACTCTGCTTAATGCATTTTTATAGCAGTTGTACTATTCCTGAATAGAGTCAGTCAATGAAACTCAGGTCATTACTTCATGCTTCAAATCAACATGCTGTAGCAGGAAGGTTGCAGCTAAAGTGAGGTAAAGCCATGCAAACAAAATTGGAGTTCTCTGAGAATATGACAGGGATATTTTTGGTTAAATCCCAGTAGGGCTGTGGTAATATGAATTTCATTTGGCCGTAATAGCCAAGATTACCAATAATGAATCCGCAAAGTTCAAGTCTCTGTACTTGGCATGAAATTTAATTTGGAATGACAGTTTAGAATTGATTCTCTGGTTTGCAATTTTGAGAGAAAATTGTTTATGTCAACACATACCAATTGAACTATGTTACATCACAGCAATGACGTTTTAGACACTCGGATGTTAAAAATCATCACGGTCAAGGTCGAAGATGTTTTGTTTTCGCTGAATACACTGGAAATAGGGGAGGTGTGAAAATGACTGGTACTTAATTAAAAAAGACACAATGTTAGAACCCACAGTAACACATTTGCACCTTAAATTATTATTATTTATTCAGAGGGCAGTAGAGGGGTCACTCATTAGAATATTATCTTTTAAAGTGTATGTAAATTAATAAATTTCTATATTCAATATTATATAAACCAAGTTTTGGATCCTATTGAAATGTACGTCCACCAGTTAACACAGACTCATAGTGTAGTTTAGCGTGTATGCACAGCTTGCTGACACTAGCAAGCTCTTTTTAAGTGAGAATATCGAGGACTAAAGCTCTGTGTAGACAGTCGCTGGTGAACAGCAGGGAATCCTTTGATAACTCTCTCTGCAAGCTGAAAACTCTTTTCAGCTTTAACTTTTACTGCACAAAAAAATCCACGTTCAGGTCTCCACAGTAAATAAAAAGTTCAGACTTCTCAATGTAAGGGAATACAAGACGAGGCGAGTATAATTCTGCTTGAGCACATATTCAGTGAGTTCAGTTAGTTGAAACTTCTCCGACAACGCAGAGGAGTCGCTGGTGTTGATTTTGAGCAGCTAAAACTGCAATCGGTGCACCAAAGGCAACAGAGGATTCATCTGACTGTGTAGGCCACTGCTAATGTAATCATTCAAAACTGGCCTTTTCAGGAAGGGTGTAATGGGTGATGTCACAACATGCAGGTGCTCACTGCTGGGTTGGTTGGGACATCAGTTTAGTTCTGTATCAAGTAGGGATGAGGGAGTACACCATTATCTATAATCTGTATCTTATCAACCAACTAAAGTATCCGTAAGTGGGCGGGGCCTCAACCGGAAGTTGGTATTTTAAGCCTGACATGGATATGGGTTGATCAGAAGTTGCTATATTTATTGTTTATTAGAAAACTATTTACAGAACAGCCTTAGAATTGAGTTTAAGATCAAGTTTTTGATCACAGAAGTAAGAGAACTATTCAGCCAACTACTGTCTCTCACTCGGCTAGTGGAGAGGAGCGCTCGCTCCGTGTGCGTCTAGCCGGGCTGGGTGCACTCTGACTCGGCCAGTGGACCCTGAGAATATATGATCATAGATAACGATGTTACACGTTCGTATCCCTGGGGACAGAGTGGCTGTGACAACGACAAGATTGTGTTGTGTGGTGCTGCTGGCACAGCAGCAGTGAACTTTTTATAGGCTCTGTGTAGGGGAAGAGCTCTGTGTGTGGCTGGCCTATCAAGGAATGATGTGGACACAGCTATCCAATGAAGATTTTCATTCATCACGAGTACGGATATTGACATGTTTTACTCGGATGGTACTTGTGCTCCGTAAAAGTACATTATCCGTACCGGATACTCGTTTCATCCAAGTATTCGGCTCAACCCTAGTATCAAGGAATTGGTTGACACACAACAACCTCCTGGATCAAACTGATCAAGATACTGTCACATTACATTTCTGTAAAAAAAAAAAAAAAAAAAACCTTACTGGGAAGCGCTCTATCATGTTTTATTATAGAAATAGAAAGAATGCTAAAGGTCTGCCGTCAACACAGCATGCACCATGAACAAAAAGCTGAAATCATGATTTCTCCACAAATCACATCTAAACCATGAGCTGTGTGAGATCTGCCCATCTTTACAGGAAAACTGTGGAAATTATACCTTCAGCCCAATTTCGCCTATATACCTAAGGCCCTGGTATTGTCCTGGTGTCCATAACACTGCAGCTAATATAATATTTAGAGAATCCTATTAGTGGCAAATTCATCAAGTTGAAGTGACACAGATCTGGCATCACTTCAACCATCTAAGTCATTTGCATAAATACATCCTTAAGGTTTTTCCTGAGGATGAATGATGCCCCTCCTCTGTGAACGAACACATTTGCTAAACTGGAGTTGCCCAAGGGCCTCTTGCACATCTCGGGGAGTGATGATGCAACTGCTTCACAGGTTCAGGATGCAGCGGTTGTCAGTCATTTTTATAGCTCCCGATTGATGGCGCTCCCGGATGTACCAAGACCAAGCTCAGATGTTTTTTGGCTGTTCAGAGACCAGTCAGCAACTCTGATGCAGACAGGAGGTAAAGCTGGCCAGACACTACATGCTATCCAAGTTTTAACCTCCCATACAATCATTACATTACATTACATTTACTCATTTGGCAGACACTTTGATCCCTAGTGACGTACAGCTGAGGGAAAACACTAAAGCCTTGAAGTAAGCACTAAGTCTGTTCAATAAGACAAAGTGTACGAGATAAGGTAAAGAAGTGCACCAGGAGTGCACACTAAGTGCAAGCTGAGTTTTTGCTTGGTGTGCAGTGTAAGTGGGTTCATGATGCTTGATTAACGGTGTGATTGATTAACTAAGCTTTCTGGCAGCTGTCTGTTTGAACAGTTCCATGGGCCACAACTGCCACATGGCTGCTGTCACAAAATCTATTATAAATTGTAGTGACATTGTTTTAGCCCATTATGACAGGATGCGACACATGCATGTATATACCTTTTAAGAACTAGTACTACGTTGGCTTGCTTCTCCCTTTAGGGCAGATGTTGTAATTTTCAAAACACGCGGAATACATAAGTAATTCGCTGAAATGCTTAGGAGAAAGGCAAGAGGAAGTACAGAAAATGTAGTTTCTTTGTTTTCTAGCAAAAAAGTTTTTAAGTGGTGTTTCAAATAATTGCTGATGACCTAGGCTATGGGAGCTATATTGAAGCAGATGACAGCAGTGTTTCATTGATGAAAATAACGATTCAGACCCAGACGATGTTTCTGCTGACCCTCCTGACCATGCTCAGTTCATAACATGTTTTTTGAGGGAGAGTGAGTGGGGTTGGTGTGTGGGTCTTGGGGAGTTGTTGGTTTTTCAAAAAATATGAACGAATTTCAAGGACATTTCTGTGATTACAATGAAAGCCACATAATTAATCCATCAATTATTTTTATTTCAAGTCTTCAAGGCTGAGAAATAAAAAAAACAATTGTAACTGTGTTTACAAACAACATTTTAGAGTGCATTGTTATTTGCACCATAGGTCCTACTTGGTTAATATTATTGTATTTTCACATGCTGTGGCTAAAACTGTAGTTTTGACTGAGGCTGCTGTGGCAATCTGTAGTTCAAACTAAACGTTGCTGCAGAACATCTTCCAGCCATATATTTTCTTTCTTCTTATGCACAGTAGAACTACACAAACTATCTTCTTCCTTAAGTCTGTCAACATTGGTGAGGACACCTTTGTCTTGTATTAATAAACTTTGTTAGAAATGTCAGGGGACAAAACCAATCAGAGGATCCATGCTTATATTTAATGTGAGCACCCACGTCCTGACCAGTGAAATGATCTGCATAGTGTGAGTATGAAAGTCAAAGGTTCTGGCTCTGCAAAAAGCCCCAAAAATATTGAATACAAAATGAATAAATTATGTAATGTAATTAAGGCAGTGTACAATATGTAATAAAAGTACAGTTGGGACCATTGATTGTGCACTAGCCTGTCTTACAGCACCATGGGAGGACCATATGGGGTTGGACATTAACGTTGTCAATTAGAGGGCTCATCGAGGACTGAACCCATATGAGCTGAGGTAGATAAAAAAAACTCTGTTACTGGTGGTTGCATTTCATGTCGCTGATCAACTGAATCACAATGGTGTTCCCTTGTATACAGAAAAGCATCTGGTGTCATGAATATTTGTGTGCACCACATATTCTCTGATACAAATTCCCCTGCAATAGTGATAAATAAATGCTTCTAATTAAATAATGTGACAAATTCTTGACTTGCGACAAATATTCCAAGCTCTCTAATCCTGAGTATAAATGTCAGTTCATAACTAGCTGAAAATATGTAATACGATCATTATGTCAAATAAATAAGTGTGAAACGAGTCCTTTTAAACACTACAGGTAGCAGGCACAGCCACACGCAAACTTACAGTACACATACACACTCTGCATTACTTGCTATTTTATTTCCCGTTATCACTGAAGACACACACACACACACACACACACACAGACATCTGTCTCAAGCACTATCTCTCTCTCTCTTAGGAGCTGAGGTGTAACGACACATTTCCAAAACTCACATTTAATCCAAGTAAACAAATCACTGTGGAGATCCCCTATCCATGAGCCGAAATGTATTAATGGGCACGTATGCACACCGACACACACAGTGCATGCACACCGACATAGTAATATTAGAGTACATCTCTCTCGAAGCACATCCACACTCTCAGGGGAATATGCCTATTTGTGATTTTATTGGAGAAAACGGTATCCTCCAATTCCATTATTGGCACCATCTCTCAACCCCCCCAGGGTGACAGGAACAGATATACCTTTGTGTGTGCCTGTGTTATAGTTAGGTAGGTATAGGTAATTCTTATCCCTATGTTCAATTTATGGAGATTGATTTGCCTGTCAAATTGATATGGCAGAATATTACAGTAGTTTTTCAGATGTTTTTCGTGCAAACAGGAATTAAGCAGCATTTCTGTGTTTGTGTGTGCGTGTCTGCTTATTTGTGTGTAATGTGGGGGTGTGCTCTGGATAAAGAGAGATACATAGATGCAGAGAGAGAGGGAGAGGGAGAGAGAGTCTCAGTCCAAAAAAATGGAAGTTTTCTGACGAGCTAAGCCGACTTAAAATGCTTACCAGGGGCCATATTGAATAAAGATGATGGGTTTAGCTAGGTGGGGGGTGGGGGGGCTGAACTGGAGGCTGTGTGGGGAAAGGGTTACGCTAGGGACAAGGAGAAAAGTGGGGTGTATACAAATCGCTGTGCTGCAGGCGTTCTCGAAGGCAGGCGAGAAATAAAAGAACGTATTTACTTGCATATTAGAAACACAAGTAGAGCCTGTGATACTTCATTTAAAAGTTTGTCTCGGCTGAAGGAGAACGGCACTGTCTGTAAGTGGATCGTCTGAGATGTGCTGTGCTTTTCATTTTGATTCAGAAAATTAATTTAAATCAGTCTATTTGAATTCATTCGTTCTAAACACAAAGAATGCGGGAAAGCCAGAGAGGTGCAGAGAGGTGGTGAGGTATACGGAGACAAAGTTGAGGCCTCAGTGGGCTCCGCTGACACTAATCATTTCTGACCTGTACCGGACAAACAGCCAGATTTTCAATTCTGTTCCCCTCCTCTTTCTCCTCTCCTTCCTCCGTCTCCAGGGTATTGCTTTGCACCATTATTTGGGTGGAATTAGTCTTCCCTCTATTTGCCTCTTCTCACCTCCTCTGTTATCTGTTCCTTGTCCTTGTTTTCTCCTGTTAGTATTTTTTATCTCCTTATTTTCTTTCCTTTTCTACTTATTCCTCCTGTTCATATCATATTCCTGCCTTCTTGTTTCTCATCTCTTCTTCCACTTCCACATGTTCTTATTTTGTTTTTACTTTACATTTGTCTTGTTTACTTCCTTTACCTTTTCCTATCATATCCTTTTGCTTCTTTTTCATCTCCCCTCACTTCCTTCCCCTTCATTCTATCCCCTTCACTCCTTTTCTTTCTAATCCTCTTCTCTCTTCCTCCTTTTTAATATGATTTATTTATCTTTCCTTTTACCTCTTCCTTCCTCTTCCTTCCTGTCTTGTTTTCTCTCCTCATCTCATACCTTAGTACTTCATCAACACCTCCCTCCCCTGTCCACCACTCCTCTCTCCTCCATTTAACCCTCGAGGCTTTGGTTGCAAAGGGAGGCGGCAGACCGCAGCTCAGTCCGTCTCTCTCTCTCTCTCTCTCTCTCTCTCTCTCTCTCTCTCTCTCTAGACACCACTCCCCTCCCTTCTCCTCTTCCTTCCCCATGTGTCCAGAGGGTGTCAGCCGCTAGCAGTTACTCCCATCCGTCCTGCTGACCACCAGGCCATGCCGCGACACAGACACTGATCTGATGTGACAGCTCTCTCATTATTTAAAGTCAGAACCACTCTGTGTGTTTGCGTGTGTGTGTGTGGGGGGGAGATTGACTGGGCGATGGGGTGTGAATGTGCCCGTCTGAGTGCATGTGTGTGAATGTCTGTCTGCCCTTCTTTTCCAAGGGCCAATGAGGAGAGAAGACAAGAGGTCTAATGAAGTGAGCATTTGATTGGGAACCAGAGAACCATATCAGTGTTTGAGGGAAAGAAAGAAAGAGGACGAGACACTGATGGTCTTGTCTGGGCAGGAAAGTCTTCTCCTCATCGAGGCGAACTGGAGAGTCGAGAACTTAAAAATAGAAATAACATCTCAAATGATTTGCAGTCTTCTCTCCACACACATCCACTGTTACCCTCTATTTCTCTTTCTGATTAAGTCTTATACAGCCGATGAGTTGCCAGGTAAGAAATACAATGTGCATCTTAATCACGAGGTGTCAAGTGGCTAAATGATCCACAGCTAGCATCTAAACACCTGAAGCCGGGCGTACATTGGGCAATTTGAGACAGATTTTGGGCTTGTGCGAGTTAAACAACACACAACAAAGCTGAAAGTCGGTCTGTCTACAGGGGGGTGCGTGGAGCGATTAAATGCTCGTCAGATAGTTGGATGAATTTATTTTTAATTTTATTTATTTATTTGATAGGGACAGAACATTTTAATGAACACCAGTATATGCCAGATTCTAGAAAGAATGCTATGTTACATCTGTAGTCCTGACTGATTATTTCATGCATGGCTGAGTTTCTTTGCTATATCTTAGAGATAAATGTATTTTATCATTTCATATTCTAGGTATTCATTAAATATCTTGTTTTTAATTATTAGAAATTATTCAATTTTTCCTTACTTACTTTATGAACAAACGTACATTTTATATTTCGACATCACTTTTACACACATGGGTCAAAAATGACCCGTACAGTATGTATTCACTAAGGAACACCTGCCATGCATTTCACACAGCTGCTTTTGCACATCTGCATGTTAGTGTATTTCACAATCCATTACTATAGCTAGATCCATTACCATTGCTAGATCAACAAAATAAAACTCGAAATAGTTAATACTTAATAGAATGATTGCTGTGCATCTGAAAATATTCCTGTGCTTTTGATTTTCTTTATCCAGAGTGTTAGTATTGCTGGTCCCAACCATTCCAGATTTACAGCGGATATGGTTATAAAGATACTGCATGAAGAACAGGTTGAGGAAGATGAGGAGCCAATTCTTGGTCTTGATTCTGAGTCTGAAATCTCTAAAGCTGATGACCTATATGTTCCACAGAATCAAGCTGGAGTTGTGGGTGTGTCTTGTAATCCAGCTCTCCTAAATGAGGAAGGCTCCTTTGACGACATCTGATGAGTCGTCTGAGGAGGAAACTCGGACCCAGTACAATAGATTGAGTAAAAATGGGTCTTACCTTAACGAGCATCCCTATTTAGGGAAGAACAAGAACTCCAGCTTGAACCTGTGGAACAAAGTCTAGGTCCTCAGCATCAGAGGTTTCAGACTCAGAATAAATACCAAGAATTGGCTCCTCATCTTCATGCAGCATCTTGATGACCATTTCAGCTGTAAATCTGGAATGGTTGGGACAAGCAATACTAACACTCTGGATAAAGAAAATCAAAAGCACAAGAATATTTTCAAATGCACATCAGTCTATGTAGTATATACTGTTCCACTCTGAGTTTTATATTGTTAATCTAGCAATGGCTAGCTAGCTAGAAAAGAATATGTCAACTAGCTAGTATTGTACATATTTCTCTTTCTCACTAGTAATGGATTTTAAAATAAGACTAACATGCATCAGATGTGCAAAAGCAGCCGTGTGAAATGTATGGCAGGTGTTCCGTAGTTAATACATACTATACCGGTCATTTTTTACCCAAATATAAAATGTATGTTTGTTCATAAAGTAAGAAAGGAAACATAAAATAATTATTTTAACAATATTAAATGATAATATACATTATTTTATGGATATAGCTAAGAAACACTCAGCCATGCATGGAATAACATAGGAAAGGAATACGGGTAATTTTTTACCCATGTTGTTCATTAGAAGGGAAGTGATACAAAAAGTTTTTTTTATTTAAAAAATTTAAATTAGGATTTTTGATGATCAAAAACAAGTTAATTGAGGAATACCTGAAATACTGAATGACAACATAAATTTACTGCAAAGATATAGACTCAGTCGGGTCACTTTTGACCCATGTTGTGTATCAAAGGGTTAAACAGATTTCATAATCTGACATGTACAAAATTTGGGTCAGTCATCTGGCTCTCGTACAGTTGAAGCAGCATACGGAGAGCATATCTCCCTACTGCATCTGCGCGAAATGGCAAAACACAAAAGTAGGAAGTATAGAAGGCAATTGCACAGCAAGAATTGAAAAAGGAGGTAAGGGCGTTCAGTAATCAGATACTAATAATCAATAATTAGAATGTAGGTACTAATCAAGTTACAATATAGTAGCCTCAACTGTAGGTTGCTTTATTACTGCAGAATAGCAAAACCAAAATACCCATGTTTTCCATTCCCTCTTTTTGGACATTTTGGCACATGGTATGGCACAAATGATCAAGGCAGTGCTTTAATCCCTTGTCAGCAAACAAACTTCAACTTCCTTTTTGACAAAAACTCTAGTCTGGAGCGGTTCTGGAGAAGCTGACAGCAACGAACAAACAGGCCGTGAGATATTTCAAATCTCGAGAATAGCTAACCACGACGGCAGCACAAGTGTCCAATTTTCAAATCCCATTCCAAATTGGCACTATATCAAGTGGCAGGAGGCAGCTGAGTTTGTTTCTCTTTCTCTCTCTGTCTGTCCATCCTCTTTTTCTCTTTCACTCATATATTCTCACTCACAACTCAAAGAAAAGAGCATTTGACTCTTGACTTCTATTTGGCCACTGACCACCAACTGCAATATAACCTCATAAATATCTGATACACACACACGTAAATGGCGATAGAAGCACTGGCTCGATTTACCTTACCACTGTAGCTTTCTGATGCTCAGGGCCAAAAAGCTAAATTGAAGTGACCCTGAGTCAGCTTAAGCAAACCTAAGAGAGGAGGGGGAAAAGTAGAGCGGAGAAAGTGAAAGAGCGAATCAAATAGCTTAGGCCAACATGTAGCTGTCAGATACAGAATATCAACAAAATGCCTATAGGTGGGTTGGCACCTGTGCGGTTTCATTTCATTTCTTCAGGTTTGTTTTTGGAACTGATTGTAGATTAAACAGCATGTGGCAGATGAGCACCGCCATGTGGAATCCAAGCCCTCACACACGCTTCTTCATACTCATACTGACAACTTTTTAGGTGCGCCTGTCCCTGGGGATACAAGAGACACTATATCCACCTGTGGCAGGTGGATGCAATGAGGTTGGAGAGAGCACTTCTCTTAGGGCTCTAATATCTGTGTCCGTCTTTGTTGGTGATTGCACGTGTTAGCTTCAGTCCTGTGCGTGTGTGTGCGCGTGCGTGCGTGCGCGCCTCTCAGGGTTGTAATACACGGTGGACTATTTCAGTCCATGCCCCCGTATCTGTCTCCATTCATATTGGCTGCTGGTTACCCGAGGGCTGCTAGGGCCCTTTGACAGATATTAAAGGAAGGAAGACTGCCAGAAGCTAAGTCTATATGAGGAAACACAATTGGAGCAGTGACTTTATTGTCTTAAAGGTGCAGTTCAACCGAAAGAAAAGTGGAGAAGCAGCACAGAAACATGATTCAATGAAGGAACAATGAGGGAAAGCACCTGCATTGGAGATGTATTGCCTTTTTTCTAAGAAAGAGGGAGTGGTACAACGAAAAAAAACAACAAGGAGGAAGATCGTTTATTGTTGTACAGGTCCTGGAAAGCTCCAATAAATGTAGAGAGGTAGGCTGCAAATGCAGAGAAAGATTGATGGGAAGAGGTCATTACTTTACAGTGGGCTGCTGGTTGCTCTAAATCAAAGTACAATGAAGAAGGGGTACACTCAGGATGTTTTTTCTGTAATGAAGAAACGGTGGAAACAATATCCATATATAGAGCATGTGAAGTCAGAGTTGGACACATGCACTATTTAGTTCACAAATGAAAACGTGTGACTTATAAAACTGAAATGAGCAGGGGAATATTTCTGCGTTGGGGTGATTGTATGGGCCAAACAAAACACTGGCCGTTGACACATGTGACTCCTTAATAATATTGTTTCTTCAACCCATGACCATTAAATCCAATGTTTTTTCCTGTGTTTATTTGGATTACAAAGGTATTTTATTCATTTTGATCCAAGCCATGATCCAAGTCTCTAAACTGTAACTGCACATTTATTCGTATAACCATGACAACTAAGGTCTGGTACGCCTGCTGCTGTTATGCCTCTATGGATCATGTCAGATGTTAGGGATTGGTCGTTAGTAAGGTAAAGCAAGGCAAATTGATTTGTATAGTGCATTATCACACAGAGAGGTCCTTCACTGTGCTGTACACAAATAAAAGAAGCATACTTCAGTAGCATGGAAAGGGGTAAAGCATTGTAATTAGTTTGGATGACTTGTTATATGAGTTATTTTCATGTTGGCCAAGAGGAATAATTGCAAAGCAAAGTGCTTCAGTCTGTTTGAATATTGGTTATACCTTTCAAACGCTATGTTATTTTTACTCCAGAACATGGAAATCATCAAGCCATTTTTCGACAAACGTTGGGGAAATTGGATCTAGACATTTTCCGGCATTCATCTCGCACAAATGAAGAAAGCAGCAGGAAATTGTTCAGGTCAGAAACAACACAGCAGTGGGAAACAACATCAGATTATCAGAAATATGTCTGGAACATTCAGGCAAGGGTGGCACCAAGGGTAGAGCATACAGGAGTATGTCTCTGCAGAGATCAGATATTTTAGTTTTCAGCACATCGACATAGACGTCAGCCCTTATCACCAAAAGCTCTCGAATCTTTAGTCTTCCCAAGATGTCATCTTCGAAGGCATCTTCTACGTGTGTGGCACCTCTTTTTTTTTTTAATCTTGAGATATTTTTCAGTTTAACGTGTGTCCTGTAAACTTGTTTGTTGTGAATTTTCGGAACATTTGCTTGTTGCATTCTCAAATGAGCTCACTTGGAAATTTACTCTGGAGGCTGCCAGGGAAAGTTCAGGGAAATGTCTGGAGCAACTGAATTTGCAACTATGGAAAATGTTAGAAGTTCAGTGAATGTCTGAATGTAGCTTTATTAAAAAAACAACAAGCTCTGAGGAAACCCTTTGTAGTGTTCACTCTCCAAATGGTCTTAACCGTGGAGTGAAGTGCAAAAAGCAACCAGCACACACTAAGACTCCCAGAATAAAGTCAAACGTCCTGAGGTTGCAACCATACACACTTGATGAGCTGCAACCACAGCACAGTTGCTGTGTGTTTTCAAAATGTATTTCTGCATTCCACACGTGCGTTGGAGCCAAGACATGCAAAACATTTTCTTTAGAGTTCAACAGTGAACTTCTTTTTGGTCCTGATGTTGCAGTTTCAACTCTTCGCACTGCAGCAGCTGATGCTAGGAAGTGAAGTAGTGCTTTGCTGACGAGTGTTTTGTCAAGCCCCTCTGCCTGACATCGACTCAACCTGCCAACCTGCAAACGCTCTTTGGCAGCTTGGCAGGCTGCCACAGTGGTTACGTCCGGTATAATTTTCTCTACGGGTTGAGATATGAAGAGCTCAAAACGTGGATGTCATGTCATGAGTTTGAGCGGCAAAGCTTTTAGGTCCAGGATCCATTCTGATTACATGTTACACTGAAAGTTGACAGTCTGCCTCGGCTTTGTAATGGTGATGTCAGTATGGCCATTTTGACATTTCTGCTGCTGTCATGTCCTGTGATTGTTTTTTTGCATTCATGTGAAATGTAGTGAAGGTCGTTGCAGCTGCTGAAGTCTCTTCTTGGGTCAACTTTGCATCCTGGATCTTCCTTTTTTCTGCTAACTCACTGTCACTCATACACTTGTGGAAACAGGAAATACACCTGTCCCCAAAACATTGTACCAAGCCCCCCCATTTGCCAGTAGGTGCAACATATTGATCGTGTTCTCCAGCAAGACATTGTGAAACTGCCTTTGTATGCACCTACTTGGAAAACATGAAACAATAAAACAAACGACCTGATTCTGACCCGCCACACACACTTTACTCATCAGGATCAGATATCCTCTGTCCCGGGTGTACAACCTATCAACATGAACCCAGAGGCAGCAGAGGCAGCACTTTAAATAAAATCAGTCAATACATGTCAAACTGACCTATGACATTAACTTTGTGTATAAAAATCAATGCTGATACTTTAACACATCCTGGTGTCTAAAGTGTAAGCAAACAAAATGACTGCTGGTGAGAAAACGTTGTTAAATATCATGGATTAAACTAAGAAAAGCAGAGTTGGGTTAAACCAGCCCACAACATTATATTTTACTTTACATACACATAGAAGGAAAATCTCCCGGTAATACACAGACATATGCAGGTTTTTTGTTTTGTTACTTTCAGGATTGGGACAAAAACAAAGGTCTCCTCAAAGATTACAAAGTAGGTCCTTGACAGAGCTTTAACAACTTTCAGGTAGAATTACATTTGGGGAAATTTTGCAGGGGTATTCAACTAGATTGCATCCGACAAGTGCTCCTGAGAGGTAATGCATAAAAAAACGTAGCTTAAGTCTGAAGATGGGTAACAGAAAATCCTCTGAACACATTGAATTTATTTCTCATAGGCTGCAAATCCACCAAAGAAGCATGAGGAATGTACCCGATAGGTACGTGCAAAAAAAGACCCGACGCTGTGCCAAAGCAAAACGTGCAAATGAATTACTAACACAGCTTTTGTTAGTTTTCTATTATTATGTTCTTCACTGTCACTTTTTTTTTTTAAAGTCAACAGTTTCCTGTTGCAAGATTTTCTAATTAGTAAGATTTTCTAATTAGTACTAAGGAATAGTGATACTGTTTTGGGGGACAGGTGATTCCTCTCCCCCAACAGATATGGTGTTACTGAGACACAAATGCACACAAGAGAGTATGTGTGTACAAAATAATAGGTACATGCAATACTGATGATATGCCATAAGATGTGAGTGGGAGCAGTTTGAGACAAACACCAGAGAAATTATCCAAATCTACAGTTCAGTTTAAGCCAAGGAGTCAAATGTCAGCCATTACAATCAGCGTAACTACACATGTGCACATGGGAGAAAGACACACCCCTTCATTGCATACATCCTTAAAGTTTTGTTTTTTTCTGCTCTTGAAGAAGATGATTGTGTGAAACCAGAGAAATCATCCAAAAGCATCGTTAACATTTCAACACTAAATGCAACAAGGACAAATGTGCATAAGTCTGTGTTCACAAGCTGACTGCTTAAGTGTATTATTTAGTGGTGCATGTATAATTATTTAGGCAAATGATCAGCGTTTCTCTGAATAGATATGACAATGAAAAAAACAAGCCTTGCGTGTAGTTTGAGTTATCGCTGTGAGAAGTCGTCTGTCTTTAATGCTGTTCAGACATACTGGAGGTGCAGTTTGCCTAAATCTTGAGTGTAAATCTTCCATATCTCTGCCAGTATTTCACACGGGTAACTGTTTTAGATAAGGTGTGAATCCAGTGGTGGTCTTTCGCTTTCATATTTTGTTCTGCTTGGATTCCAAATGTTGCTGCAGAGCAGTTTGTCACATTTCATTACTCGTAAACAGAACCTTAGAATCCTCCTCTTTAAAAGTCCTCGGCAGACATTGTGTTTTAGGATAGGTAAGTCAGCCAAACTCTGTCTCAGATGGAGGCTCTGACACTGACTGAGGCACCAACCCATGAATGAGACATGATCCATTTGACCAGTGACCACAGTGTAGGACTGGACCCTACTGTTCCAGTCCAACCAAAAAGGATGATGTCTACAAACTGTCTTCCGCTACAACCTGTTGGACAATCAAATGATATCCATTCCAGTTGTGGTAGTCTGCAGTGTTGTCCCTGAGGGAAATAACTGAGTTCCATCTATAGCAAATTTTTCTACTGACATTGGGAACTGTGTTTACTCTTTTATAAAAGCTGCATATGCACTCAAATGGTGATTCAAGTTCACTTCAAAATCTAATGTCAGGGTTCGATTCAGTGCCGAGTGTTGACTGCAGTATTTGGATCCATGTGGGAAGATGTAAAGGAATTACGCATTTCAGTCAGGAATAGAACTACATCTACTGTGTTCTCTGCACCTAATCCTATTTGGTTCACACTTGGAACATAACGATTTTCCTAAGTTTTCTGTTTTGAAGTGAATTCACAGGAATTACGTCTCCCCAACTAAACCTTACTACAGAGGAGCTGAATGAAAGATGGACACTCGCACACAGAAAATCATATACTGTACACACAGAAACGCACACAAACCATTCGGGTGATAGACTGTGAGACTGTGAAAATTACTAGTGAGATCCATCCTCAGCGCAGCAGCAGCCAGCACCGGAGATCAATAATAATTTATTGGTAACTTTCTTTTCGCCTTTTTTATATTCTGTGCTTTTGAGTCTGGAGAGAGAGAGAGAGAGAGAGAGAAGGAAGACAGGATGAAGAAAGTGTGTGTGTGTGGCCTTGGAAGTTGATTAAAAACAGGTGCAGTGACAATGGCATCAAAGTGATGGAAGCCTTGTGTGTATGTGTGGCCAATATTTTGTGTGTGTGTGTGTGCGTGCAAGCAAAGTGTGCGCATCAATGACTATCGATTGTTGATCATAATTCTTTGGGTGTAGTACGGGCCTCTCCATCACAACAATTCACTGGAGACTGCATTGACTTATGGGTTGCAAACTTCTGTCAGCACTAACATGCTCTAAATAACAGAACAGAGAGAATTGATGGATGGATATCAGGAGAGATGGAGAAAGAGGAGGAGGAGGAGGAGGGGGAAAGGAAATCCATTCTATAGAAGTTCATTTCAATCTCCAGCAGTAAGCCAGTGTGAGAGCGGTGAGGCTGCTCAGTCACTGTGAGAGGTCCATGGCTGGTGCTGTTGCCCCCACCAGCCCTCACCCTCTGCTTTTCCCTTGCATTCTAGCACCCTCCATTGACCATTTGCAGAACTACAGGGATGAAACAGCAGAATTTAGAGCCCCCCCCCCCACTGATGGCAGTTCATTTTTTTTTTCCTGCAAGGAATCAAACAGCGAATGTAGCAAGGCGTCTCCATGGTGTTGCTAAGGAAACGCAAAGGCATTATTGCACACGTTATCAGCCGTGCCAACCAGAAACCCTAAGGTGGTTCAGAGACATTATGGCAGTTTGTTTCTCGGACTACTGGGAAGAGGGGAGAAAAGGAGGGAGGGGAAAAGAAGTGTGTGTCGGAGACCATGAGTGACTAAAACAAACGAAGAAGACAGACAGCAAAGACACATGGTTCATAAAGACTGACAACCGAGGGACTTGGAGAAAGACAGCTGGACGGACCGTTAGACAGATATTAAAATGGAAATGATCGATTAAAAAAAGAAAGAAAGAAAGAAAACATGGCAGCCCAAAAAAGAAAAGATTAAAAAATCAAAATCAAAGAGCCAGATGGGACATAGACAATCCAGTAGAGAGACGAACAAAAAGAGGTAGACAGACAGATGAAGAGACAGGCTGTCAAAGAGATAGACGGACAGGCAAACTGACAAATAGGCAGAATCCATAACCAGTACAACATTTTTCCCCCGGTCAACATACATGCAATTCTCCAACCACCTGGTTGGATTAAACTGTGTGCAGACAGCACGCGCACACACACACACACGCGCACGCAAACACATACACATTGTTTTCAGTTTTGTCAACCTACTCCGTCACCAATCACAAGTTATCTCTCAACCTTCTTTTGCTCAGACCAAACTTCACATTCTGTTTGTGTGCACCTTTTCAGGTCTGTGTGTGTGTGTGTGTATACAGTATGTGTGTGATGAATACAGTATTTAGGGCTGTGTGATTGCAGGAATATATAACAAAAGGTCAAGCTGTCAGAAAAACAGCCAAGCTCATAGAGCCCACAGCGCCACAGAATACCAAAGATCCTCTGCTGCCATCATCCAGACTCACTGTGCGTGTGTGTATGTTTGTGAGCTTGTGGACACCTACTGTTTTTTTACGGCAGGTTTAGTATACCGGGTGAACACTGTGTGCACTTTAATGTGTGAAAGGGACAGAAAAAGGCACACGCAGTTTATTTTTCTCACACACACGCACACAAACACACACACAAGCAGTCGCCGCATGATTCATTCACCACCCGTTTCTTTGCTGAGTGTGTTTACTCTAACTGTGAGCAAATCGATTAACATGCTCCACATGTAAACGGATGGATAGTGAGGGCGCGAGGAGATGAAAGAGGAGAGGAGCGGTTAACGCAGCAACTCCTGATAAATGCATAGACCCCTCATTATTCTCCAAATGAAAAAGGATGATTCCTCTCGTCCCCCTCCTACCCACTTCCCTCACTTTTCCTCCTTCCCTCTGCCCTCGCCGTCTCCCTGACCTAATGAAAGTTTCAGAACCTCCCTCCGTACTTCTGCGGTTTATCCCGCTCTTCTGTACCCGGCCTCATTTCTCTTCCCCTGCCCTCCCCTCTTTCCTTCTCCTTGCCACTCTCTTCACTTCCTTCCCCTTTGTTAGTTTTATTGCCCCCTCCATACTCTCCTTCTCACGTCTTGCCCCTTTCCTCCTTCTCTCCCTCCTTCACGGCTCCTGCCCTCCTCCTCCTCTCCCTCTCAGTTCTCCCTCCCTTCCTCCCACCCTGCATGTCACAGGGTATCATGGTTAATTAGCCAGTAGTGGATTTGGACTCTCATTAGCGTTTCAACGGGGGTGAGGGATGCCTTCGTTCTTATTCTGCAAGTGTAAGCAGCCCCCCACCTCCCTCATCAGCCAATTTTCTCCTCTCCCCCCTCTCACCTTCTCTCCCACCCTCACTTCTTCTTTTTTTCCTCTTCTTCTTCTTCTTCCTGCCTCTCTGAAGACGGGATAAGCAGGCCCTCGATTGGTTGTCCTGAACTTTAACTTGTCCCATTTTGCTTTGATGAAAAGTTGGATTTTTTTTTTCTTCCCGAGGAAGCAGGGACATGTGACAGTTTGTGCCTGTGCTTGATAAACTGCCAGGAATAAAGAAAACATAATAAATAGTGTCACTTTGAAGTGGAACCTACATTGTCATCTTTGAGGGTTTTATGCATTTTATTAACATGTGGCATCATAAATAAATTGTCCCTGTCTGGGACTTTTAACATATGTGCTACGCTTCAGTGGAAGATTCACTTTTAAACAGAGGTTATTTCCCATGTTGTTAATTTGGGTTATGCAAAGTCGAAATCTGTAATTCCAGGTAAGCCGCCATTTAAGCTCTCCTCTTTGTGTTCTATTTGTGCACTGTGCTCCACCATTTTCTCTCTAGGTTGTATTTTAGGCTGCTGAGCTTGTAAATGGCCTCTCCCAGTGAGACTGCACCTGCATTAGTCAACCTGATAATTGTGATTAATTATAGTAGCACACACGAGAGTGTAAGCACGTAGGCACACGTACACACACACACACAAGCAGCCCAACACACTTACACACAGACAAGAATAAAGCAGTTGATATAGCTCCATGCTACAGGGTAACTTTGTCGTGTGGCTCTTGGACTCGCACATTTGCCAGCATGTGCACACAACATTTGGACAGACTAAACACATTTGATTTATTGTATTTCCTTTGTGTGTTGTCATATTGTGCAGGAAGAGCGCTGTTGTTCACCAGCCTTTGAAGAGATGGGCTAAATTTTTTTTACAGAAAATCTGGTATCATAACTGAGCGGCTCCCTCCCAAGAGTTTTATCTTACTGTTTACATTGTTTAGCTTTTTCTTTTGCTGCACACTATTATTTACAGTCTCCCTGACATTCAGTTATAAATGACCATAGGGGCCATTCTGCAGCGGAGAAATATATGCATATGTGACAGATGACTGAATTATAGGATCGATGGAGGAACGCACACTTCCAGTGGCAGCCTTGTCACCGGTGAATGTGAGGGAACAAATAGAAAATGGCTCAATCCGCGCTGATCATCATGTATCGAGTATTAAATTACACTTTCTATGTTTTACGTTTGAAATTGAGGACACAGGCAATCTGTTTGCTTTGGTCCAAAGCAAAATGGCTAAATTTACTTTGCTGCATTTTTATGGTTGCTTTGATTAGGTTCTCACAAGCCAGCTGTATAGGCTCATGGACTTGGTCACATGAATTCAAAGACAGCAAGCTGACATACTGCCATGGTTGAGCTTTAAGTGGATGTCTAAACATAATAAACTCAGAGAACTGCCACAGATTCAAGAATGACTGATGTAAAATTGTTAGTATCGGTCCAGACACAGGCCAGCTGAGTTTATTTTGCTCAAGCATGACTAACTGTAGGTGTCTGATGCCAGCGCCATGAAACCGCAGACGGACCTTCCTGTTGTTGGTTTTGTTTTTCCTCATTTTCAGATTTATATATAATGGCACTCAGTAGAGCGCATATACTCGGCTAAGGCACATCCAACACATGATTGTCGAGTTTTCATAGTAGGAATATTAAAGTAAAATAGCAAGTGGTCTGAAAACCTAAATAATGTATCTGTCATAAAACTTGATTTAAAAAAAAAAAAAGTGGAAAAAACTATTGTTTATTCGTTCCCTAATCTGCACCAAAATTTTGTGTCCATGTGTTCTTTTCAGGCCCAGGCGGTTTAGTAGTTTTTCTATAATCCATCTGACAAACCAACATATAAACAGTCCAAACAAACCAACAGACATAGTTGATAACATAACCTCCTTGACAAAGGTAATAAGGAGTCAAATAGAAATGAAACAGAATGCATCACAGGAATGGTTGACATTGCAAATATTTAATTTATTTTCTGTGTTGCAAACTAGAACATTTCATACAATTTCTGTGTTTAAACTGTATAAATATGAATGCCCGTAGCCAGTGAGCTTTTTTTCCATGATAGTTTAAATTACCTCAGTATAAAGACTGTGGGAAAATACATAAACCAACCGGATGATGGTGATAGCATCATTTTCCCTGAGGTGGTAAACGTTTTAACAAATTTCAATTTACACACTAAGCTCAATAATGCAAAGACTGGAACTCCTTTGTTTTGGTGAGACATCTGAGTGAGTAGTGATGATGATGATCATGCGGATTTCAGCCCCCAAAATGCTTAAACTAATTTTCACCTTTAGTATTGCAATGCATGTTTTCTGACAATTCAGATTCCTCCTTTGTATCAAACTCTGCAGTGATTCCACATTCATAAATGACAAAGTCCATCACAGGCTGGAGGGATACACTTTTTTTGCAGTATTCGTCAGTGTTGTTTCAGTATTTTGTGTGACATCAGTTATCTGCTCTGCGATGGTTCTTAATGACAAACGGACACTTTGGAACACTTTGTCAGGTTCTAGCAGCTCCACAGTAGCAATCCACAATCCTTCTGAATGAGCTTTCAGCTTCTTAGCTATTAGTTTAGACTCCACTAAACCTGCCCACGTTACAGTGTCTGAATGAGGGCTCCTGTTGATTCCTGTTGTAATAATGCTCTAGATTAGCCTTTTACATCATTGGGATCTCATTCTTGCCGTGCAAGCACTACTGCTAAATGCGTCCCACTTTCACTTGGTTCAACTGCGACCTGACAGGCATAAAACCAGAAGGTAGGGAAATGTTGCTCTATGATAATTTCTTTAAAAGCAGAATAAAAATAAATGTCTCTCATGAAATGTCCCTACTGGATTTAACTGTCTCACAGGCTGTATTAGCCAAAAGGCCAGATATTCCCCAACACAGGGGCAAAAGAAGAGGTTAACTACAAATCATGCATTTTTGCAAACTGTTTAAAGCATGGGAGATGTTTTAAATGTTTGGATATTATTGTGGTGGCTCCAGGTTGACATTTTAATTCATTTCTGTACTGCATTATAATCAGTCAACAGACACCTGGACACTATAATCCACAAATCAATCAATTTGAAAAATCTGAAAGTTATTACCTCAACAAGGTAAAACTTGCACTTTAACAATAGCTCCTCTGCTGCCTTCCACAGCCGACAGCATGAGATTGTCCTGCTGAAAGCTTCATGTGTATGGATTTAATAAATCAAAGCTGGAGACGAGCCATTCAGAGAGTGGAGAAGGATGAAAGCTACTGTATATAACACACCGTTACATTGTTCTGCATGGCCAGTCCGACATGAGCACTTTGTCATGTGCAGCACAGTAACTGATGCACACACAAACATACACTTCTACACTCGAGGGGGTCTTTAGGTGAACGGAAGAGATCAGAGACACAAAGGTGAACGGTGTAGGCTAACTGTCTAACTTGGCCCATCTCCAAACAGTGTGAGGGAGAGAGTGAGAGAGAGAGAGTGAGTGGGAGGGAGAGCGAGAGTGGGAGAGAGATGGAGGGAGAAGGAGATGGAAAGACATAATGAGAGGGAGAGACAGAATGAGAGGGACAGAGGGAGAGACAGAGACAGAATGAGGGGGAGACAGAGAGAGGGAGAATGAGAGGGAGAGGGGGAGACAGAAAGAGAGAGATAAGGAGGGAAAGGAAGACAGAATGAGAGAGAGGGAGACAGAATGAGAGGGAGAGACAGAATGAGAGAGCGTGAGGGAGAGGGGGAGAAGGAATGAGAGAGGGAGAGGAAGACATAATTAGAGAGAGAGACAGAATGAGAGAGGGAGAGGGGGAGACAGAATGAGAGAGAGTAGGAGAGGAAGACAGAATGAGAGAGAGGGAGGGGGAGGGAGACTCTCTGCAGTATGTCAGATCTGGGCTGTTCGCCAGGTGAGCTCTCTCACATGAGACTCTGCAGTGTTAACTTCAGCTGCCCAGCAAGACCTTGGCAACTCTGTGTATGAGTGTGTGTGTGTGTGTGTGTGACTGTGGTGTAGGTATAACGCGTGTTGTTGGGACCTACATCCATTTACACAGTCCTGTTACGGGGACTTTGTCTTCCTTAACTTGATGTGCATTCCTAAATATAAAGGTGTTTTCTGGTTGGTTAAGTACGTCTGTCTCCAGGACATGAATTTAATTCAATGTAATCCCTCTGAAATCAAGGAGACAAGACTGCATGTGTGTGTGTGGTATACAATGGTGGACGGTACCTACAGTTTGTGTGTATGTTATGTGTGAGTTTGTCCAGCATTGTGTAGGTAAGTGGGTTGTAAAGGTGATCAAACACAAATCTGTGATCTCCTTTGTCTTCCCTCTCAACTCAGCTCTCACATCCCTGTGTCCAACCTGTGTTTTTTTCCTCTCAGTCAGATTGACCTGAAGCAATGAAAGCTGTACATTTTGAATCCACAGCAACAATATGCATTTCATTATCTACCAACTCTGCAGAAGGTTCTCAGAGCAGTGCGCTGAACCCTGTTACGGTCGCACTGAACTGAAAATCATTGCATCAAATGCATAACCTGATGTCCAGGAAGATATGCGAAAAGATACATTTCCTCCACTGCCTGTAAAATTGGTTAACAAAGTAATGTGGATCTTAATTTTCATCTATGCTGTACTTCCTTTTTCATTATTTTCTTCCCTCATTTCCCTTACTTGAACTTCAATTTCCTCAATTAGCCCTCTGCTTCTCGTCTCGTTCCCTCCCTCGCTCCCTCCCTCTCTCGCTCCCTCCCTCCCTCCCTTCCCCTGCAGTCACTTTCTTGTGCCTCAAATCTGTATTTTCTCCAATATGAATGTTTCTTTCCTCCATTCTTCCTTCCCTCCCTGGTGTGCCGGCATCATTACGGACCTTACACAGACCCCGCTCTCTCCATCCTAAATCCACCACTCACTCCCTAAGCTATTAGTATTATCCAAAATTCTTTGCCAAGCTTAGCTGACTGTGTGTGAGTGTGTGCATGTGTGTGCGCGTGTGTTTGGTCGAGGAGGCAGCTCATTTTTCTACTCATGTCAGGTGATTTCTGGTACAGACAGGCCAGGTCACACTGGCAATGAACCTAATAAACCACAGCTCACATCAGCCAACTGGCAACTTGCACACACATGCACACAGGGAAGCAAACTAAAACACTTTTGTCCGTGTGTGCAAGATTTGAACATACTAATAATACAGAGGAAAGGCTTGAACACACATTATCAAGGACTACGAAAACTAATGTATGTGTATTCATAACTTGATGACTATCCACAGGCCTATGGTTGGTGAACTGCTGTGGCGGCTCAGCTAACCGCCAACACACTAGCCAGCAGGATACTGTATATCGCTATATAGCACTGGTCAGTCCAGCTAGCTCAAGGTCACTTTTATTTTCTCTTTACAGGGCCTTAAAATCCTGACTTGTTGTGAATATATACAACAACTTCATTTACTAAATGGTTTTGTTAACTGCTCAACAAAGTTCACCAAAGTTTGCTAAATGTCAAGCAAGCTTGTTCACTGTGTACCCTATTTTCAAATTTATTCCAATTTATTCAAAGAGTTTTTTTTTTTTTAAGTGTGAATTTTTAGGCAATTCAAGTGCAAGTTTACTTACATAAAAGTAAAAATGTAAGTAGATGGTGCAAGCTAATGTCTGTTGCCATCAATGACAGCACAAACGTGTTGGTTGGAGTTGAAAGATCTAAACACAGAACACGGAGCATTAATTGCAGAACAGATTTTGCAATTTAATGTTTTAAATGATGGTGTAATGCATAGTGGCTTTGCATACAGGCAGTCTAAGTGCATGTGTGTTTGTGTGTGTGTGTGGTCGGGGGGTAGGAAATTGAATGCATACAGTCTGTGTGAATCTACAATATGTGATATGCATGCTGAACTTTTTCTTCTGGATGACTTTCAAAGATTTGTGCCAGTTGATAGGGGCTTGGCACAGACTCCGCTGGCAACAGAAGCAGAAAAATACCACATATCATAGTGGAGGAGAGACTGCTTGGCTCAGCTGTAATAAAGTACTTTCATTCACTATGTATTATGTAGTGCTTTTACCATCATTCACTGCCCACCTCTTTGGGAACCAACTGTCATTCTTTGGCTAAAAATAAAATGAAATTAATGATAATAAATAAAATAAATGCTGTATCTTCTGTTTTTTTTTTTTTTTATAACCTGATGCCCACAGCTGCGGTTGTTAGTGTCTGACTAATCAAAGAAGTCAGAGGACTCATGAAAGGCATACTAAACAGAATGAACTTCCTCTGACTCCCTGCAGCCACTGTAAAAGGTAAAAAGTAACGATTGATATTAATCTGCCCAGCCGATCGATGAGGCAACAGCACCGAGCCGCTCTCGGCATATCACAGACTCGTTTACAATGGGGGGGAGAGGAGGAGGAGGAAGAGAGTGAGCGGGACAAATCGTCTGGCGTCTGTCCAAGGCTGTTTATGTTAATTCAGAGTGGCCTGGTGGTAGTGGGCTGCCGATGACTGTATCGTTAATGAAATGGAACTGAATGAAAGCCTTATTAATGATCTGTAATCTTCTAAGGGTGATTTCTTTATAAATGGGAGTGATCCTTAGATTCTTTCATTAGCAGGAAGAATTTAAAAGTAATACACTGCAGTTTTGAACAGAAAAAGGCAAAAAAAAAAAAAGAACAGGCCTACCGCCCTGCAGGCAATAAGCTCACATTCAATACCAGTGCTTCATGCATTTAATGTCAGCATCACTGAAAATACCGTTTGAGATCAGCGATTTTCAAAACATCAAAAGCAAATCTTCAAGCTAAAGTTGGAGACCCGCCTGATCACCCAGGGACCGACTTTAATCTTTACAGCGTCTGTTTATACCAAAGATGGTTTGAACCCACAAAAAAACATCCCAGCTAAATTTTTGTTCTTTTCGACGACCTGAGGCTTGTAAGCAGTTTTGTGCACCAATCCTTAAAATCTTACATTATTTTACGGGCTTACTATTGGTCATACATTAAAGATAAGGTCTTCTGCTTGCAGTAGTACAACACAATACTATCAGTGGGCAGGCAGGCCTGTGAGCCCACACACAGACACAGAGAGTGAAAACCGTACGCCAAACAGCAGCTTCTTTGACCGCAGGATGACCATAAAAACAAAATATTGATTGTAACAGAGGGTAGCAGAGATCTTTGAAATGTAGCTGAAATGTGCTTCTGTTAATGGGATCTCTTAAAGTTCCACTCCAGTGGAATGGCTTCCAGCGGCGCTCTGCCCTGCTCTCTCACACTTTATTCGAGCTTTGTCTCTCCAAAATTATCCGGTGGGCCTCCAGTAAAACTGAGTGAAATCCTCGGAGTTAGAGCTCATAACCTGTGTGGAGTGGATTATTAAGACTAACAATTGGACAGTGCTGCAAGTCAAATAGGATTTTTGGTCCACATAGGAGCTGGTATTTCAAGGGGATCACATCTGAAGATATCACTCGGTGCTATAAAATAATATTAAAATAATACAATAATTGATTTAAGTTCATATTATATTAGAAATAACAAATTGTTTGGTTACACAAAAGTAAATAAAGTTCAAAACTACACCCCTGTCATCTTGACAGAACTGTGCAACTTAGAGACGTTGACATTTACTTGAATTCAGCTTCACAGTTACACATCTGTACATCTGTATCTAGAAAGAACTATTTTTACTATACTTCATAAAGTGAGAACATTACATACAATTACTTTGTATTACTCTAATTATCTACTATCTACTAATTATCATAATCAAAAGTGTTATATAAAGTGAGTAGGTAAATTCATTGAAGATTATCTGCTTGCTGTCATGTCTGACAAGGTTAAATATATCAAATAACGATATTAAAATGAGAAAACTAACAATTGTTAATAGTGATGACAGAACAAGAATGTCCCTCACCAGAGTGCATACCACCAAGGCCCAACAGTCCCCTTATGAAACCACATTTTAAATCAACACAAATGTTGAAAGACGACTCTACATTCTAACAATGCTAAAGAATGTGGGAAAAAAATATCAGGATCCGCCCCCTGATCCTCCCAGCAAGTTATTTTGTAACCTATTTTGCTGCTAACCAACAGACAAATGAACAAACAAAAAAACATAACCTTCATGGTGGAGGTAATTAACAACCAAATCTACTTCCCATCTGCTCTACAGAGCTCTATAGCACGTTATAGCTGCGTTTAGCTCATTGTTTAAACTACCCTACATTTTTGATTCACTGTCACTGTTCCCGTAGCAGGCGGCTTTTTTGAGTGAAACGATTCTAGACCGCTGTGTGTGAACTGATGCTGAGCACCCAACAGCAGACACAGACAGTCAGCGACTAGCTGGACGTGGAAGACATTTCACAACCAAAGAGCCAGAAGTAGTTGGTAGAGACCATAACTGTTACAATAAAACCTGAAGAATTGGGTCCGGACTTTCTCCAGAGGTTTCCTTTCACACTGAGATGCGTTCACAACACCAACACATCCTCTGGAGGATTCAGGTTATGCAACATATTCATTCTGCTGAAGGGGGCACGTGTTTTTGTTTACAGGACATCGACAAACTCTTTTGATATCTGGTCAACTTTTTCACCCGTGCGTGCGTGCGTGAGTGAGTGAGTGAAAGAACCTCATCAACCCCTCACTCGCGTTGAATCCTGGGGAGGCTCTCCTGCTGTTTTAACTCCGGAGGCTCTCCGCAGTTCAGCGCGTGTGTGAAAGCAGCTTAAAAGTGACTGTTAGAAAGTCGGTGGTTCGATCCCCAGCTCCTGTCCAAGTGTGCTTTGAGCCCCAACGTGCCCTTGATGGCTGTTACAGTGTGTGAAGTGAGTTTCGAAGTGTTGTGTGGATGTGTTCATAAATGTGACTCTCACAGTAGAGAAGTGCTATATAAATGCAGTCCATTAGCCACACCAGTTGAAAAGGTGATGATATATCAATGTTTTGTCAACAACCATTTTCCAGGGTTAAGATTTCTGGTACCGTCTAAATTGATCCTGTTGATAGCTTTAAGTCTCCTGTGGATGCTGGGCTGACATCACATTAGTTTAAATAAAAGGAGAAGCTGCTGCAGAAGCCATGGAAGTCTAGAGATCTGGATCCTGTTACTAAAGTATTAAAGTGATTTACTTGAACTTTAATTATTGTTTACGATCTTTTAGGTGTTAGTCAGAGCTCATCTGCCGTCAAGCTGCAAAGCTCAGGGCAGGAAAAATGACATTAATGATGTGAATATTAGCTTGTTCATTCACCAGCAAATGCATCAGTTTGTTAGGATCGCAGCGAGCGATCTGACTGATTAATAAATGATGCATTGTGACATTTCATTCACTGAACATCACCTTGTCCAAGTGTACTGACTTGCAGTGCATGTCTGCTTATTTATTTCTGTGGAATGATGAGAGTGAAGCTAAATCTAGAATCAAAATGCTGTCAACATCTACTGACAGTGACAAGAATTAAAGTTGCTCGTTCACTACAAGGCCACAATTGTTGTGAGCTGTGAGTTACGATTCTTCCACCCGCTTGCTTGCCAGCTGTCACTCCCCCTCACTCGGGCTCTTTTGTGTTTCTCCCTGCAGGCTGTTTCCACAGGTTATTTTAGGATATTTTGTTAGATAAATCACTGCTTTTGGTTCCCACTGGTTTACGACTTCACAGAGGCACAGAGTAGAGGTTCTTATCAATTAGCACTTACAAAATATGTGACTTTTATATTCCCTAACAGTGCCGCTGTCGCAGTTCTTAATCCACTTGACATTACAACCCTTGAGCTGTTTTAAGACACTGAACTGAGCAGCTGTACATGACAACTCAGATGAGCAAGTGAGAAGCTCTGGAGCTCCTCTTGCCAGCCCCAAGTAAAAAGAGAATGTTCAAATGAGTGAGAGCAGGAGGTCCTCAGCAGGATTCATCGCAAGTGAGTGGATGTCTTGATGATGTTCCTCACAAGCAATAGACGTAAAAAAAGATATATATATATATATATATATATCGGATGAAAAAGTGGAGCCATACACGTAGAAGACAGATAAAAGCTTTAAAAAGAGCTTTTGGTGATGCGAACTGACGCAGGTGTTGATGTGCTGTAGACAAAAACGTGATCTCCACCTGAGCACTCTCGAGATGTCTGTGTTGTTGTGAACGTGTCTGAGCAGAGAACATTCATTGTTCATATGTGAAAGGTCCAAACCCATTCATGCGGACATACTCCGGACTTCATGTCGAAAAACAGCTTTATTAAGACAGAACATATGAACATGTGATGATGCACATTTGTGCTTATTGCAATGAAACGGGTGCAAAGAAATGTATTTCTCTGTATGCACCTAATGAATAATCCAGACAATTAGCAGCATAAAATGCACTTCAACTGTGCCTCTCCAATTAGCATTATCAAGTAATGAGAAGTGAAGAGGACGCAGTGACCCTTATCCATCTGCAATTCACACATTACAGCTCACAGTGCTTTTTTTAATTTTTTCTGTTTCAGCTCTTACTCTCTCTCTCTCTCCTTCTCTCTCTCTCTCTCTCTCTCCCTCTCTCTCTCTCTCTCTCTATATATATATATATATATATATATATATATATATATATATACACGTTTATTGCACATTATTTACCAAACAGCGCATGGAGACATCCAGCAAGATGTGTTTATTCACTCAAAATGATTTCCCTGGACTCTCCGCAGAGGCAGCGTGCTAAGTTAATTGAATCTTAATCCGTGCCTTTCCCCCGTTCCGTCCCCCCCACCCCACTTCCACAGTCTCCAGACAGTTCCGTGCTGAGGCACCCCAGTGGGAAGCTGTAAGTTTAAGTGGTGTTAAATATTTACAGAGGAGAAGGTATTAATTCATATTTTACTGAAAAAAAGTCTCTCATTCCTCTGTGCTCCGTGTCAGGGCTCCTGTGGAAGAGAGCGATAGTGAGAGAGGCACAGAAAGAACAAGGGAGAAACAGCATGGACGAGCAGGAGTTGTTTTTGTATTGCTTGTGTGAGGTGGTGGACAAAGGTCAGGAATATTTTCTACTTCCTACTCTGCACCTGCAACATAAAGCTTTTTTAATTTCTCATAATACCAGAGGATTGGATCTTGTTCTCCTTGTTTGTGTATAAACCACACACAGCAAATATTGGCTGAGATATCATGATGTACCTATGTGGATGACGAACTTGCATATTAAGGAGAGTGTTTGTTCCAGAATGGCTCTCCCTTTTTTCATGCTGTTATTTTCAATTTGGTTCTTTCTTTTCATTTTTAGCCATGCTCTAGGGCAGTCTGACAGTTCTTCAGTCCACCACTTTAGTCAAGACTGACATCATGAGAGGGGTTTGCTGTAAAATTCTGTACAAACATACATGCTGCCCAGAGGATGAATCCAGCTGACTTTGGTAATACCCGAACCTTTCCTCTAGTGCCACCAGCAGGTCAAACTTCCCACTTCATCCAGTTAAATATGGTAGCACTATATCAATAAGATGGATTGGCACATTTTTTGGTATATACCCGCTTTGATGTTCCCTATAGACTGTGGTATCCCCAGAATACTAATATCGATGAACCACTTACTTTTCCACTGGCACCAGCTGCAGGTTCAGGTTTATGGTTCAGAGTAAATTATCCCAAACAGTTAGATGAATGGTTCTCCACCTGGGGATTTCCAGGGTTCACCAGACATTAAACATAAAGCAAGTGTTATGCTCGGGAGTAGTTTTTACATTGCATCCCCTCTACAGGGGAAGTAATTAGCCACAGAACAGTTTTTACTGAGTGTTTGTGTGAGACAAAGTGGGAGAGTCTTTTGTGCCACTGGATTATCCTCAATCAACAATTACAAAATGATGGGCTTTCAAGGATTAGGGAGTCAGGACGATTTCCATGCTGTCTGATCCCATGACTTCTTATCCAGCACATCATTTATTTTGTCCATGATAGATTGGTGGCCGAATATTTTCACAATAAATCACATTCTCATGACGTCAACCTCAACTGGATTTAATTTATTTTGAATAGTTAGAAATGTGAAAATGCAAAACTAAACACATGAACACTAAAAACACAGAATTTCTTAATACTAAAGTATTATGGCCGGAGGCATTATGTTTTTGGGTTGTCCGTCCGGCCGTCCCTCCTATTCCCGTGAACTCAATATCTCAAGAATGCCATCAAATTTGGTTTGAACATTCACTTTGACCCACTCATTTTGGTGGTGAAAGGTCAAAAAGTCAAGGTCACATGGCCTTGTGTTGTTTTGAACACAATATATCATTTCATCACATCTGGCACAAACATTCACTTAGACTCAAGGGTGACGTGAGTAGAATTTGGTGGCCAAAGGTCAAGGTCACTGTGACCTCACCAAGCACATTTTTTTCCTTGTGAATGCAATATCTCCAAAATGACTTGAGGGAACTCTTTCACATTTGACACAAATATACACTTTGATTTAATCTTGGTATCCCAAGGTCAAAGGTCAAAGGCACAGTGATGTCACACATTATGTTCATGTTTTTCTTGAACATGATATCTTAAGAGGGAATGTCTTCAAATTTGGTACAAATGTTCACTTGAACTCAAAGATGAACTGATTAGATTTTGGTCTGCCTGGAGGTCAAGGTCACAATGACCTCATGTTACTGTGGTTCAGTTGTCAAAGGTAACAGTAGCCTTTGTGTGAAAAAAAGTACATAGAAATATGTACCCAGAAACTGCATTGGTTGGCGGAGGCAAACTATCACATGTGGTGAATTATTTTGTGTGTAACTTGGAACAGTTTTTAAATTGAAGTGCATTGCAAAATATAGTACTTTCTTGCCTTGTCCTCCTACATGAACAAATAAATAAGAATATTAATAATAAAAAGTTGTCTTGTCTCAGAAGTGTGTTTATTTGCCCTTAGTTATTAGCACAGTATATCGTCACTGTAATCGCAATAGAACAATCCTCATACAATTGTTACCTTGAATCTGAACAACAATAACACTGAAGACTGACACTTACATTCTTATATTATTAATGCATCTAATTCTGACTTGTGTACACATACTTGTATATCTGCCTGCATACTTATAATGTTTCCAACTATTCACAACAACAAGGTGTGAATGTCGACAAGAACTGCTGACGAATGTTCAGCGTTCTATCATAACAAATGTCATTTATATGGCACAGACAAACATTACTTGTCTGCTCCTGGAAAAAACTAAATAATTCATCATCTCCTCTTGAAATATGCTCCTGCCAGTGATTCCTTTGCTTCATCGTCCTGGGCACTGTGTGTGTGTATGTGGTGCTATATGTCACTGGCATGTTCTGAAAAGTGGCACCTTGCCTTGGTGTGAACTTGTGCGTTGGCTTTAGGCAGGTGGCATCAAATAAGCACTGCATATTCTCTTGGTAGCTGCGGGTCACAGATCTGAAAGAAGCACAAAGTGTTGATCGGGCGCCATGAGACAGATGGGACGCCGGGTATTCAGGCAGAGTGTTAGGTTAGTTGGTAAAGGAGCAAATTTGACTTGTACATGATGAAGAATGAAATAAATGAAAGTGACTCATCCCCTGACACCCGCCATAAAAAATGGCTTCCCATTAGTAATCCCAAATGACACCATGAAAACCAACTTAAAATGCCAATAATGTTAGCCAACATTTCCCAACACTAAATGTTTCTATTCAACCATGTATTTGCTGCCTTTCCCATTTTGTATGCATAGCATGTTGACCATTTGAGGTCTGTTGGGCAAACGACACAATCTTCAGACCCAAGTTCACAACTTTTCAAAATAAAAACTCTGTAATGTGCTTTTACTTTTACTTTACTACTTTATGTTGCCATGAGGGACATCGGCAACTGTACTGTTTCTACATCTCAGTCCGACATAGTGAAATAGGAATAATCAAATTATCAAAAGGGTTTGTCTTCGCTTTTGACCCAGTTGCTGAACACTGCTGTAGATTATCCTATGACTTTCAAGCTTTCAACAAATCTATCAATGAAGCTAAATAAAGCTGAAAGTGGGATGATCCATCACAACGAAGGAGTGCATTTATAAGCTCCGTCTTGGTCGTGGGCTTTGGATTTTGCTCAAACAGTCACCTTATCTTGTATTGGCCCCTCCTGCACCCCATGACTTAATCACCACTGTCTTTACAGGGGCTGTGTTTGACAGTAAACTGCAGTTCGTGAGTAACACTGGAGCAATGTCACTATATAAGCAAAGCAGAAGGTCCATGAATGGCAAGTCATTCTTCCAAAGAGTAGCTGCAGCTTATTGCAAAAGTTTGTAGAGGCCTGAGGACGTAAAACTGTCCACAAGGAAAAAAGGAACGTTAATGAACAAGTGAGAAAACAACAGAATTCCTCCTAACTCTTACTTTGTTAATCAACATGTCCCCTTCCACCTCCCGGTTTTCTAAGCGCAGTAGTTAACACACAAACACACACACACACACACACACACACACACACACACACACACACACACACACACACACACACACAAAGCAACAAAAAAATCTTCAAAGTGTAAAAGACACAATCCTGATGTGCAGTTAATATTTTAAACTCTTCTGCCTTGAGGGGGGGTCTGCATATTTTATAAGTCAGTTGTAGACCTTCGGGGCGGGGGTGTAGGCTACGTGTGTGTGTGTGTGTGTGTGTGTGTGTGTGTGTGTGTGTGTGTGTGTGTGTGTGTGTGTGTGTGTGTGTGTGTGTGTGTGTGTGTGTGTGTGTGTGTGTGTGTGTGTGTGTGTGTGTGTGTGTGTGTGTGTGTGTGTGAGAGAGGATTCTCATTTGGGCCCAGGCGCCTGGTGCAGGACCTATCTGCTTCAGTTCACACAGATTGCCCTTCAATAATTCAATGCACAACATGACACACAGATTTAACTTTTCCATTGAATTTGAGCACAGTTATGAGAGCTGCCTCTACCTGTCTGCTTTGTAGCCACCCACCCTCTGCAGCTCTGACCTCCCCCCCTCATCCTTCTCTTCTCAATAATAGATAAAAAAAAGACATCTGTGATTAGGTCAAATCTGTGGCCTGAGCTGCTTCATCGGTGCAGGGTACAACATTTACCAAGCAAAGTTTCTGCCCTATCCTGTAAAATAAAACACTTTAGGCACAGATACTTTCAATTTGTATTTAAAAAAATCTGGAATATGGAATACGATTAAAGTATGCAAAGCTTGTTAGAGTAATGGAATCCATTTTCACACTCTGTAAATTTCTCATATGCGTGCAATTGTGTGTATGTGTGTGTGTGTCAGTATTCATGCTGGAGTCGGTATTTTGATTATGCTTCGTGCTTTGTGTGTGGGGGTATGTTTGTGTGTCTGTTGTGCGTGATGGTCCCCTGATTGAACAGCTGTCACTGCTGGCTCAGTGTGTGTACCAACCAGATGGGGAACACAGGGGTCAATGGCACTGACACATTGCCACCAGATGAGCCTGTTATAAGATCTGCAGCACATAAACACACACACACACACAGACACACACACCATCGGCACCCCACAGTGGTATGTAAACAGATGGAGCTGAAGCACAGATAACGTTCAGACACTGGAAGTAAGTTTTTGCAGTGACATGAAGTCTTGCTTTGTAAGGAGATATATCAGTAAAACAAGGATGAAGTATAACTGGAAATGATATAATGCATTTGTCGTGGCATTCAACAGGCTTCAAATTCATTCTAAAATGTTTCTCATATCTAATCTATAATCAAATTAGTGGATATGAAATATGAAAGTTGTGACAGAAGTAATCAAGTTTTCATTTATATTTTAAATGAAGTCAATTCAAGATGAGCTGAAGACCAACCTTTTGGTATCACATGCAGGTTTCTTATCCAGTGGACTTTCAGCAAATAAAAGAAGTAATCATTTATCATTGTTACCATTTTAACACAAAAGCTGAATATAAATGAACTAAAGCGAAGGGACAAGAAACACACGCTACTGCACTTCATTTGATATGTGCTGCTGCAGCTGAGAGAGTGAAGTTGAACCAAACTGGTTTCACATGTTCTCATATATCGTAGCTCAAATTCATTTGAGTAGAGACAGATGTGTTTGAACGTTTCTGCATACGTGCTCATGTTGGGCGCCGTGCGAGTGTGTGTGTGTGTGTGTGTGTGTGTTGCTGCCAGACGGTGCTTCGCAGTCTGTCACCAACATACGTCTCCCGTCTGTGCTGCCAGATTCTGCTGACACGATTAAAATGGGCGCCCACTTATGTGTGTGGATGCACGCTTGCCAATGACTGTTTGGAAGAATGTGCACATGCATATGAAGCATGTTTTTTGGTTGTTTGAGTATTGTCTTTGTATGCATTTTTTGTTTGTGTTGCCATACATTATTTTGGTCACTTGTTTATGTGTGTATGCGCGTCAGTGTGTGTTCTGATGGAATGTGTGCATTCTGAATCCTTTGGTGGATCAAACGCTGTATAAGCTCGCAGAAGCTTATAGTTAAAATCAACACATGCCAATGGTTGTGAATGCACAATCAACACAGAGGTTTGAGTAGAGCTGTCCGTGGTGCTGAATGAGAAGTCTACACATTAGATGCCGAGTGCATACCATGCTCTAGTGTGCAGTGCCCGTTCTAAACCTGCCTGTTTGGAATGTCCTGTTTTAAAGCTGCAGAGCTACATGTACTTCAGAATTATTCCTAGAGTCCTCCTCAAACAGTTCTACAACATACTGTCCCCTTTTATTGTTTGTGTGCTGGACGTTGTGTAAAGAGCTTTTTATAAAAAGTGCATGATGCAGAGTGAAGAAACTTATGACCCCCTGTCCCAACAAACAAACACACACACTGCAACAGAGTGCTAGTCTCCATTTTTATTAATATTGAACGTATTGCATGGCCGCATTGCAACAAACTCACATTTACAATGCACATGTCAAGTGTGAAGCTGATAAGATGAACATTTCACTAGATACGCGTTCAACATACAGACAGACAGACATTTGTGGAATTGGTAAGTGGATTATAATGAACATGTCCATGGTTCTGAATTATGACTAGATAAACTGAATCTTTCTATGGATTTGAAATCCACACATTAAACAAATCAAAATGAAGCTGTCCAAAATTGTAATATAACCTGCCCGGGTTTGTGGTTTAAATACAGACTGGGAGCATATGTGAGTCATTTTTCACCTTCTCCCAAGTAATAATTACAGCCCAAATTTCCTAGTGTTTTCTAGTTAACTTGCCGGTCCTCTTGTAATTCAAATCCTGTGCACAGCGACATCCATATATTTTGAAGTGGATCTCTCAGGTTATATCTTTTCCCCCTTTCCTGCAGTTCATCAGCTCATAGTGAAATTTGGCTTTTGAGTGACAATGAAGGAACCAATTTGGGAACCAATATGATAACGGGGAAAAAAATTAAAGCCATCAAGAGAGCTTCACCCGGTAAGCTCGTCAAATGGGATGTTGTAATGCAATGTAATCGCCTGTGGCCCTAGTATTTAATATCATCACCTCACACCTCCTAGCTATACTTCATTAATAAAACTCCCAAGCATGAAAAGTTAGCCAACACGGTTTTCCTGTGGAATTTCTCAAAGGCCACATTCTGTGATTTGGCAAAGTTTAAAATTCAGTCCATACACCACAGGGAATATTTTATCCCTCATCTCCCCAGTAATTCTATTCGAACTTAGCTTGAGACTCATTATAATGAAAATGTCCTTGGTCCTGAATTTGAATTCGACGAATTAAACAAATCAAAGTGTTCATGGTCCTAAAATTTAAATCTGAACATAAAAGGTAGTTCAGTAGGACTGTTCATGGTTCTGAAATCTAAATCCAAACATAAAACAATGTACAATGGGCCTGTTCATGGTCTCGAAATTTCAATCTGAACATAAAAGCATGTACAGTAAGACTGTCCATGGTTCTGAATTCAAAGCATAACAAAGCTTAATTTGTGCAGTAATAGGAATTATATTGATAATATTGATAGGAAGAGCAACGATTCAAAGTCAAGGTCTACATCTATTTCTTCTTCAAAAACCTCAGTTAATAAAGATCTGGGTAAAGCTCAGGTATAAAATCATTAACTGATCTCTGCTCCTGACTCGTCCTCCCCTCAGTGAATCACGAGCAGTCGAAGCTATTCAGGGGAGCAAATAGGCACAGACAGCAACAGGTTACCTTTTAAGTCATATCAGATATTTACCCAAAAAGACTGCAGGTTTTCTGCAGAAGAATAAAAATGACACTGTTAAAAGTTCTACCATTATTTCCCTCGAGGTTACGCAAAGCAACCCAGCTATATTCACATCACACCTTTCAGCTGGAATCCGCTGAATGCATAATGCGTAAGTGAAAGATGTTGACACAGAAAATGGTGAGGATTCTGGAAACCATTGTTTTAGATGTGTTCAAAAGAAAATGTTTTAAGACTAATCACCACATTTGGTGCCTCCCTGAGCTGAGGATGTTTTGGAGTGTGCAGTATGTCTGTGCTCTTTTTATGTCAAGGCAAGTCAGCCAGCATTTATGATTTCACAGCAGCATTGCACCATGCTGAGTTAATCTTATAAGAACATGGAGCAGTGTTTGTCTCTCAGATGAACTCTGTTTCCCAGTGTCTCCAGAAAACGACAGTTCAAAAACATTCAGTTTATATCATGCCAATGTTTTCATGGCTCTGTTGGGAGACAGCTGAGAGCAGAAGCCTGCAAGGGACCGAGGCATAGAGTGCACGTTCAAATCCCTCTTCATTGACTGAGAAAAAATCCAGCTCTGGCCTCCAGACATACACACAAACATACACACTCTTGCGCACACACAGACACACACTAATTTCCCAGCTGCTGTCTTGCACTCTGTGATATTCCACTAGTGTCTCTGTGACCATCTTGGTATTGGCAGTATTAGGGAAATTAGTCTCTTCCCAAGTGAAACCCATGCATGCATGCCTACACCAGCCTGTAGACATAATGAAGGGTTCAGGCATGCTTTTGCCATAGCCTTGGCCCAAAGTTGCCCCCTCGGCATGGCATGAATAATGGATTAGTGCACACTGGGTGCCATCAAATAATAACAGCGTGCTCAGACGTACCCGAGTACACAACCACCCACCATGTCCCGCACACACACACGCAAGAGCACCCAGCGGTGAACTTCTGCCATGTGGGAGGGGAAGCCACGAGTGCAAAATGCCAGAGTTGAATAATTCTGTTTCTGTAGGATTATTTAATCACGAAGTAAGTGGGTGGGGTGATGTAGGAAACCATACGAAGGTCTGCGAACAAAAGCAACTCACAACAATGTGAACTGGACTCACACACTGGTAAGAACTTTGAGTAGATAAAGACGGACAGGGCAAGTGGTTGCATACAAACTTTCTTGGACAAGGTCTCAAACGGAGGAAGAGAGGAAAATATAGTCAGAGTCGGACATTGCATGAGACGCAGTTACAGCTTGGACTTTACATATTATTTCTTTATTTTATTTTATTCAAAGAAATACAAAATAATAATTTCTGCAGCATTACGAATCAGTGCTTTCATTCCTGTAAGTAGTTAGTGTGCCATCAGCCTCACTGCTCCATGCAAAAGTGTAATGCCATGCATATGCACGCTGTGTATAATGCATGATGCTGTATTCCCACTCTATTTGTGTTGCCCATGGTGCGGAGGAGTTGTGAGCCATTGGCTCACAAGAATGTCTTGTTAGCCTCCTGATTTCATTTTGTTGAGTTAATATTTTATTAGTGACAACAACCTTTGTCCATTTGCATTAAAGTCATGATGGGAACTGGGGTTAGAAAAAAACATTTTCAGCCTGTGTTACAAATATGATTATCATTACAATATTGATAGTAAAAATAACAATAATTATTATAACTATGTGGCTACTAATTCCACAAACATCTGTCTGTTTGTGTGGAACAGATATTTTCTGAACTGTTAAACTAATCCGCGTCACGCTTGGCATGTGCACTGTTAATGGCCCATGGGCAGTTTAGTGAGTTTGGTGCGACACACAGTTCCTACAAATTTAATAAATATTGAACAGACAAGTGCCCGTAGCTCGTTAGCAGTCAGTGGGGGCAGGGCAGGGGGCTGACTGTCAGTCTGCTGACCGGATTCAACATGTCTTCTTCTATATGTGCCCGCAGAAACTACAGCAGTGGTCGGCAACTGGGTCAAACCAGGGGTCAAAATCACAGCAAGATCTTTAGATAATTAGATTTTACTTGTACAATAACTGTATCTGTGAACAATGCCAGGTCAGCGATAGCTATTATAAGTTTGTGTGAAATCAAAATGATTTTGAAGTTGTTTATTCAGGGTATAAACAAATTGTTGCTTTGATATAATAATAGAATGTGTAAATGGAATAGCAATATAACATTGATCAAACGGTGGATTTAAGTTACTTTAATTGTGGAAGTAAACTTGCTCCTGGGTGTAGCTGTAGCACCTTTCTGGTAATGCATTATGATATCTGTAATATTAAAATACGACCACCAGTCACCACAAGTTTCGCCAGATCAGTCAACATTTTTAGGGTTGACACAGTACAGTTTATATATGTATAAACATAGAAGAAATATGTATTCAATTACAGACAATCTTTGCTGTTTTATCTCCGTGAGACTTTGAACCAGTTTTCTACACTGCGAAATGTTCTGCATTCTGCCATATATGATGTGGATAGCTTAGAGTAGCACAAGAGGCTTCAGATGTTTATCGAGCAGCTCAACAGAAAGAGGTTAAAGGGAGCGATAAATACAGTTGAAGGCAGAAAAAAGGGGAAATATGAACTAGTAGGGATGGGAAGTCCCGAGGCTAAAAGGAAACAAATGAACAAGCGAGAGAAAGAAAAAGGCACAATTGAACAGACAAGCGGGTCATTTGGGTTATTGGTCAGAGAGGGTTATCCACGGATGGATGGGCAGATGAAGTGATGGAAAGCAGCCTGGTTCCTGCAGCCACAGAACCAGCCGCTGAGCCAGGGGTGAGAGCGAGCCAAGCCCAGGAGCAGCAGCCCAGCCCCGGGTCAGTCCGCTCCATACTCCCCCACTGATCTCCACCCAATTAGCATGGAGCTCCATCTGGTGCTTGGAGTGGCACACACACACTCAGAGTAACACACACACGCAAGCACACGCACATACAGAACTCAACACAAATACACACACACATGCACACCGCTTCCATTACCCGTAACAATTGCTCAGTGACAAGATAAGTGATAGCCTCGTCCAGCCTCCTGCCAATTACAGCCTAATGTGAAAGAGACTGATTCACTATCGCTCTCACACTGTTTGGAGGGTGTAGCCATGTATGTGTGTGTGTGCATGCGCGAATGTGTGTCTGTGTGTGACTTGTAGAGAGCTTTCTCTATTTGCACTGGTGCTCGGTTGAAAACATCTGTGGCTAGGCCCAGACAGAAGGCTGCTCCTTTCTATGTTGGCTGCAGGCTAGCTGTCGCTCTCTCTGTGTGTGTCTTTGTCTCTCTGTCTCCCTCTACGCCCCCCAATCTCCCCAGCAATCAATATTTTACAATATACCCCTTACTGAGAGACACAGATGGAGCGTTAGGGGAAGGAGAGGAGAAAAGGAAGTCAAGAAAGTTTGAGGGAGGAGAGAACAACACCTTTGTTTGTCACTGTCTTCCTTCTGATGCCGGTGCTAATTTAGGATATTGGAATTTGACATTAACATCCAGTTCCAGAAAATCTGACAAACAGGGCGCATCATATTTAGTTAGAGTTTGTTCCACGCTACCTTCAGTCTGTTTTAAGAAATTGGCAGCAAGCTGGCAACAAAACCTGACTTCATCCCAAACTACTCCAAAATATATATTATACTGAAATAAATCTCATTGTGAGACCAGCATGGTCTTTTGTATTCTGATCTGTAATTCAATCATATAGACCACTTGTTCTCACACTATGGAAAAATGAAACCCCCCGTGCCTTACGTATTGTTTCAAATTGCATGTGGTATATTAATATGTAATGTAAAGTGTTTGTAAAAAGAAAACTTGAGAGACCAGTTGTGAGCTTATTTCTGTTCATATCATGGCTGTAAAGGTGTCCAGGAATCAGGCTTTAGCAAATCAGCAGCAGATTATTTTAATATTGTCCACATTCTGCTCCGGTTAAGGACTTTAGGTACTTTGGGATTTTGAATAGATTATATTGATCTTCCGGACCGACTTGTTTCATCATTATGGGTTTGGATTTGTGTTTTGTATTTATTTCCCTCTGTTTGCCTTCCTTGTGTGTCCCTTACTCTCCCACCTTTAAGTTATTTTTTATTTTTATTAATTTCCTGTTTTATTTTGAAGCCACTTTCCTAATTGTCTCTTATTTCCTGTCTTTGTCCTGTTTACCGCCCATGTGACTGTCTCCACCTGTGTTGTATGATCTCTGTCTCTTTTGTGTATAGTGTCTGCCTGTCCTCTGTGTTAGGCCGTGAGTTCAGTTTGGTTCTGTTCAGTCCTGGTCTTCCTTGATGTCTCCTGTTCTCTTCGTTAACTGAGTTGAAGCTGTTTGTGTTCCTGATTCTACTGCCCACCTGTACATTAGTCAAGTCATAAGTCATGCTAAAGACCAAGTCCTCTTGTCAACTGCATTTGGCTCCTCTGATTCAAATGTAAAAATTATGCAGCATCTGAGAAATAAAAAGATATAACCCATTCATGCATAAGATAAATTATAGATGTGAATGTGGTGAGTCTGAGCAATGCAAATCTATGTATTTACATTTGTCAGATGAGATGTGATATAAAAAGCAGTTTTAATGCTTATACTGATCCTAGGTTACTGTTTAATATGAAGCTATAGCCATATCCACTTAGCTTAGCATAATGAATGGAGACAGGAGAAACAGCTAACCTGCCTCTGTGCAAAGGTAACAATGCACCTACCTGCACTTCTAAAGCTCCTTCATTAACCAATCAGACCTCTGACTCAAACAGGCGTGTGGGCAGTTTGTCCCTATGACCCATGGGAGTTTTTCCTTGATGGTCACCCATATGGCGTCAGGACATATGCTGCAGAAAACCTCTAAAAATCACTGTTCGATAAATAACCATTAACTAACCAATGCTGAGGTATATGTTGGGTTAAGTTTAGGAACAAAAGCAACTTGGTTAGTCTTAGTAACTGATCATACTTTGGGTTCATCAAGGTTAGAATTAATTTTGTTTATGTTGCATTAATAAACTTGCAGTTAAGGTTATACAACACTGAAGGTCGTGGTTAAAAGCAAAAAACTTGAGCATGAGTCTAAAAAACAAAGGTGGAGGACTCCAATGTTCTACTCATGAGGGAGTTTAGTGAAGATCAAAAGGCTGTAAGGCAGCAAAATAATCCAAAAAAGGTTAGACAGAGTCAAGTAAAGAAAAACTGTAGGAATCAAGAAAACCACCCACACTAAAGACTAAACAGGAACACTTGATACAAGGGACTAAGACAAACAGGCCCAGGGAGCTGAGAGCACACATGATGAATACACTAGGAGGCAGGGACGATAGGACGCAGGTGAAACGCAAGAAAACCACAGAATGTAGAAACACAAGATTGCA